>NC_056738.1:456174839-456469839 GCF_019279795.1 Protopterus annectens
TGGTGGATCCAATCTTCATCATTGGTTTAGGGTAGACCCTTTTGCCCACATACTCCCAGGGTTATAGTCACCATGGATGCCTCCCTTCTAGGGTGGGTGTGTGGGGGAGACTTTGAAGGAAAGACCATTCAAGGGATGTGATCATCAGTAGAGGTCAACCTTCACATCAGTGTGTTGAAGATAACAGTTTTCCTAGCATTGCAGGCTTTTCAAGACCTCCTAACCAGGGGTGTGATTTCCATTCACACAGACAATATGCCAATGGTCTGGTACATCAACAAGCAAGCTGGAACACATTCTTACCCTCTTTACGAGGCCATGTGAGTCTGGCAATGGTTGATATCTTTAAACCACTTTCTAGGGGCAACACACATTCCTGGGATGTCCATTATATTGGGAGACAGGCTGAGCAGGACTATCCTGTTACCTCACAAATGGTCCCTCAAACAAACAGTGGCAGTGCAGATGTTCAAACCAGGGGGCAAACCTTACTCTAACCACTTTGCTTCTTTACTAAACAAATGCAGCAGTTACTTTGCCCTCATCCCTCGACAGGGACAGTCACCAAGAAATGGTCTGGTCGACTTTTGGCCCCCAGGTATCCTTTATGACTTTCCACCCATTCCCCCTTCTTATGACGTTCCTTCAAATAGGCATGAGGTACAAGACCAAAGTAATCCTCATTGGCCTCGACAGGGATGGTTCCCCTTTCTTTGGCCTCGCCTATTTCACCAACCATGTGTACTGGATCCCATTCTAAATCTACTTAGTCACCCATCCAGAATGCCTCTATTGGATCTTCAGTCCCTAAAACTAATCACAATTTTTTTTTGCAATTTTATCAACAGCGAGTGATGCCAGACCTTTCCCCCTGGAGTCCACGTAATTCCTTTTTCTCAGAAGGAATCAACCAAAAAGGACGTACAGAAGCATATGGAAAAGATTTTTCAATTGGGCATCCTGAAAGGCTTATACCCTTTCTCAGCCCCTCTATCGGCGATACTAGATTTTCATTCTGAATTTTTAAGCAAGGTTCCAGTTACTCTACTATAAAAGTCAAATCATTGCTAGCTCAAATTTTTACATAGGATATGATGATTCATCAATTGTGTTACTTAGGGTATCCAAAGTGCTCCATAAGGGAGCGTTCTTATTGAGACCACCTGTTAGAGATCCAGTTCCACCATGAGATGTTACACATTTACTACAATTATTAACCTAAAAATCCTTTTAACCTGGAACACTAGCAGATTTAAATATTCTCTCTAGGAAGACAAATTTTCTGATTGCCATTATGTCAGCAAGATGAGTTTTGGAACATCAAGCACTTTTCATGCAAGCCACCCTTTCTTGTTTTCCACAAGGATAGAGTTTCACTGAGAACGAATACCACACTCCTTCCCAAGGTGGTATCAGAGACAAGTTTGAATCAACAGATTGATCTGCCTGTGTTTTTTTTTTTAAACTTTAACAAGGGAGAACACACACTTCATATTTCAGATATCTATTGCAACTCAGATTTTATTTACATTGTACAAAAAACTTTAGAAAATCTAACCAGCTCTTTGTTCCCTTCTCCAAGTCAAAAGAACAACATATATTAAAAGTCAAAGTTTCTAGGAGGCTGGCAGGTTGCATTTCCTTTGTTTATAATACAAGAGGGCTGTCTTTATGTTCTAACTCTAAGGCTGACTCTACCAGAGCGATGGCTACTGTGACAGTATTTGCAAAGAGATTACCTATCAGTGACAAATGTGCATCAGCAATTTGGTCGGCAGCTCATACCTCTGAATCTCATTACAGACTGGACGTACAATCTAGAGCCTGCATATATCCTTCAGCTCTGCTATTCTCAGGAATTTCCTTCCTCGAGTCCACCCAGATCCTTTTTAGGTAGCTTGGGAATCTGCCCCACATGTTGAACCAGACGAAAATTCAGAACATTGAATACAAAAGTTACATACTTACCATAACAATAGATCTGTTTTGTCCTATTTTTGTCCAGTTCAGCACCTCTACCTCCTTCCCCCTTCCAGATTTCCATTTTACATCATCTAGTGATCAATCAGACCTTGACAGGACCCTGTCTGTCTTCTATTCCACTTTTCATTTCATAGTATACAGTGTTGCAGACTTCGTCTTTCACTCTTCTTTACAGTTTATACAGACTTTTGGGATTCAGTCCGCAAACTTGATCAGAGATAAATCAGTCAAGGAGGATGAATTGTGAGTAGGGGAGGAGTCAGAGCTCTATGGTCAAATACTGTGGTGTAAGGCACCAAGGTCTGATCTGACTGGATCTGATAACCCACAAGTTGAACAAGACGAAAATAAGGACACCAAATTTTAACTTTACAAACTGGCTCTTTTAGCTCAGAAACCGGTCACAAAAGCAAATCTGTCTCTAAATGCAATGTGCATTCCCTCGCAGGACAACATCCTGGCAGACTTCCTAAGCAGATCAAGGGAAGACCCTCATGAATAGATGCTGAACAGAGAGGTCTTCATGCAAAAATTTGGGGGGGGGGGTCCCTACAAATAGACTTGTTTACCTCCATCAACAACAAATAACTTCCTGTTTTGAAATAACTGCAATGTCCTTTCATTAGGAAGACAGGTTTATTGATGCTTTCCTTCCTATTCCTGTTCTTGCCAAGGTCTTACTAAAGATTCAAAAAGCCAAACCGTACATGCTACTGGTGACTCCCTTTTGGCCAAGGCAGCATTAATCCCCCCCTTCTTCACGTCCTAGCCAAGGGCCATCACCACACACTACCCCTCACTGTGGATTTGATCACACAACAGAAAGGCTCATTACTTCATCCCAACCTATTGTCCGTCAGACTAACATTATGGATGATAGGATTCTGATCCCTTTTAGACACCAATTTTCTGAGGACATGCTTCAGGTATGCCTTAATACTGAAATATGCTAAGCCAGATTTCAGCAGCTCACAAGTAATGTAATATAATAAAAAATCGCTGCTCTGTGAAAAAAAAAATGGCAACTTTAAACAAACAAAATTGATTGGTGGGCTTCACCCCACACCTCCCCTACTTAAATATACCAACTCCGAGAGTGCACCACAGTGGAGGAAATAGCAAAGCCTCAAAGATGCCCCACCAATTTGTTTCCCTGGGAAAAAAAATCTGTGTTCCGTGACTTTGCTGTTTACAGATTTCGAACTGTTGAGTTTGATTAAACAGCATTGGGAGTTTTCACCATTCGAAATGGTGATTTAGACTCAAGAAATCTTATATAGCTAAATGGAAAAGTTTCACTGTCTGGTGTCGCTCTTAATCAGGACCAAGTGCTGTCCAGCACCCCAATAGTCCTGTATTACTTTTGAGCTGCTGAAGTCTGGCGTAGCATATTCCTGTATTAAGACATTACCTGTCAGGTATTTCTGTTTACCTTTTGATCCTCCACTGCTATCTAGGCTGGAAGGTGAAATAGTTTCTTAGGAGGCTTTCCACTTAAAACTCCAAAAGGAAAGCTACTAATCCAACAATGTGGAATGCTGTAACAGTGATCAGCAGGACATCTTCTGTTATGGTAAGATGCCCTTCCTTAGATCACTGTTGCAGTACTCCAAATTAAGTTATCTTGCCAAATAACTGAAACGTCTAGCTGGAGTACCAAAGCCAAAACCTTTCACAGAGCCCTGTGTCTGACGTATGACTTAAAACTGTGGACATAAGGATACTTAAGTGGATATATGACTGTAAATTCTCAGACTATCTCACTGGCAGTCTGAACACAGGTCTCATACTCATTGATCTGTTCTACATGTAGTTGTTGGTACGATTTATCTTCACTGGTTCAGGTAAGTGACCTGTTAGGGAGCCTTCCTGCCTTTGTCTTATTTGTATTGCTGCTGTTGCTCTGTTACATGTCAGCTGGGTGGGGAAACTGTAATTGCAGTAGACAGAATCCTTAAAAGGATCTCCACTCCCAGTGTCTTTTCTACCTAGGTACACTGCACAGTTATAAAAATTGTACCATCTTCTGTCACTCCTACATTCCTAAGACAGCACGAACTCTAACATCACAAATTCCTACTTGGAGACTTAGCTGCTTAAGTGCCTCACTAGTTAAAATGATGGACCCTTCTACCTCTGATATTCTGCCTATTCACAATAAAAAAATTAAAAGGCCTAGGCCTAAATCTGCTGCTCCCCAGTCAGACTTGAATGTACACTCTGAAGCATTAGAACCAATGGTACGCCAGACTCCTGCTCAGAAGCCTGTCACCACGACCCCAGTGGAGGTTGTTTTGGCATCTGAAGTTCACATATCCAAAATAACTGAAGATGTTATGTGATCCTATCTCGCCTACATTCTGAACTGATGGGTTCGGAGCCGATCCCTCGGCTCCGACTCTGCACGCTTATGCTATAGAGCGAGGCCTCTTATTGGCTGAGCTATCTTTATCCCAGGATGCACCACCACTAATCCCCCAGATCTCGTTTGCCGCTAACAAGCTTAGACGTGGTCTCAACATTGGCTGGGCTAAGTACTATTTATTTAGGCTTTTCCTGTCACAAATTTCCTTACTTTGAACCCAAAAGCTGTTTTAACAGCTATTGTTGTCATATTAGTGTGATTGGTGAATTTCTGTTGGAAAATTCGTGATTTTTTTAGTCAGGGAAGGTTTCCCGTTTTAGTTAGAGGGGCCTTCCCCTGTTGCTTTGCTGTTGGTATATCTTTCTTTGGTCAAGCACCCGTTTAAGTTAGAGGGTCTTGACTTTCTTTTCTTTTTGTCTGTTTAACTATTTAGTGTGATAAAAAAAAAAATATATATATATATATATATATTTTATAATTTGGTTAAAGTTGTTTAATTTAACTTTACCTTTTGACTAAGTTTAGTGTTTTTTCACTTAGTTAGGTTCTGTGGTAAAGCAGTTATGTCTAAAGAACACAAACCCTCCGGGTTTAAGAAATGCACGAGGTGTGGTTTTAAAATGTCCATAACGGACGACCACTCCTCGTGCATCTATTGCTTAGGTGCTAAGCACCTACAATAGTCGTGTAGTGTGTGCCATGCATTCTCTTCTAGAGTCCTCCAGGAGAGGAAGAACAAGTTAATCCTCAAGGGATTAATCAAGCCTTCCTTCGAGGAGGCTTTATCTTCCTCTCCGTCTCCTTCTAAAAAGAAGAAAGCGTCGGCTCCGACCAGTCAGTCGGAACCGATCGCTAAAAAATCTAAGCAGACTTCTCCATCGGCTCCATGGACTTCGGAGCCGAGGTCGGAACGGTCTGCCTCGATGCCTCCAGCCTCAACCCCTCTGGTTTCGAAGCCGAGGTCTGGGGCATCGAGAGGCGGGTCACCCTCATTGGCTCCACTGATATTGGAGCCGATAAGGATTACCGGCTCAGACTCTTCCCCCTCGGAGCCGAAGTCCTTATCAGCACCGAGGGAAATTTCCTGGAAACCTTCCTCGGAGCCGATAATTGTTGAGTCCATTCGGAGCCGGTCCCCGAGCCCTTCGGAGCCGATGGAGAAATCGGTTCGGGCCCGATCGGTATCCTCTAGATCATCCAAGATGTCTGATTCGGACATCGACAGGGTGCTCCTTCGACTCTTCCAGTCTCCGGTGTTCCAAAAGCTAGTTTCGGCTCCAGCCCATTTGGCTTCGGAGCCGATGGTCCACTCCCCTACTGTGATTCCTCCTCCAACAGCTTCGGCACCATTGGAGCCGGTGCTGGTGGAACCTGTGGAGGTGTTAGGGTCAGGCCTGACTCTTGCTCCAACTCCGGCTCTTGGGTCGGAGTTCAGTACACGGACTTCTTCCTTCGGCCCTGGGGGGGAGGCTTCGGGATTGATGCTTTCGGTCCCAAGTCTCCCTCTTGGTGCGTCGGCGGCGGGAGTGCCGTCCACTGTCGTGGCCACGGAGGTGGGACCCTCCCAGGATTCTGGTGGTCCCGCCTTCAGTGCTATGAGGAGTGCATTAGCCAAATCTTCCTTGGCTACCTCCACAGTTTCCCCAGCTCCTCCCCTGCATACGGAAACTGGGTCGTTGGCAGTCCCCCTGTCCTTAGACAGCGGAGCCCCCGGGCCTCAGGTTACCCCCGCTGGGGTTTCTCCCCCTCCTGGAGGTCCTTCTGAAGCCTCTTCGGAAGAACCCCCCAGGAAAAGATTGTGCAAGAGGAAGCACGTTGACTCCCCTGATGAGTCTCTGACATCTGACACTGATCTCGATGATGCGGAAGGGTCCCCTAAGTCGTCCTCGGATGATGTCTCCTTTGCAGACATCCTGGAAGCCCTAAAACAACGAGGCGGCTGGCAGTCCAAATCTCCCTCTGCTGATGAGTCGGTGTTCCTGAAGGCCTTCGGGGCTCAGCCCTCCGCCTCCTGGGTGTCTCCGCCCTTTGACGAGCTCTTGGATTTGATCTCTCGAAGGGCGTGGGAACACCCAGACTCTGTGGAACCGGTGCCTGCTCGTCCGAACAAATTTCTCTCGGCGCCCCCTGACAGAGAGTTCCTAACTAAAGGTGTGGCTGTAGATGCTTTGGTGGTGGCATCTGCTACCCAGCAAGATGTAGCAGAGGCTTCGACGTCCGTCCATCCTCCTAATAAGGAGTCTAGGAGCATGGATCAGTACAGAAAGCACACCCTCAGTTCAGCGGCCTTTACACTGAGGTCCTTTAACTACCTTACACATTTTACCAGATTTCAGAGGGATCTGATTAAGGAGCTATCCGATACCCTCTTGGGTAACCTGCCTGAGGAGCTGGCCCAGACGGTTGGCTCTCAGCTGGCTACAATGTCGTCCATTTCGAACTCGTCCATGAGGCTCATTTCTTATGCGGCCAAAGGGGCGAGTAGAGCGATGGGTACAGGCATTGCTCTATGGAGACAAGCCTGGCTCCGTCTGTGTCATTTCGCGGAGGCCTTTAAGTCTTCATTTGCCGACGCCCCCTTTGATGGGTCCTCCCTGTTTGGACCCAAGGTAAAGGACAAACTAACCCGCTGTGAACAGGAGGGTAAGACTCTGACTGCCGTAGGGGCGTGATTTTCCACTCCCTTTTGGCCTTATCCCAAGGCTAAAAGAGGAGGGAAAATGTGGTTCCGTAGATCTCAGAAGCCTTACCCCTCTCAGCAGGAGGATTCCCCTTCCAGAGGCAGAGGAGGGGGAAATTCTTCCGGAAGACGCCGTCCCAGAGGCGGCAGAGGCCCTCGCAACACTGGAGACCGCGAGTCCTTTCGTGGCTCTTCAGCCTTCCATAGTCCCTGAGGGATTGCCCGGCTGTGCAGCTCCGGAGCCAGTCGGGGGTCTTTTCTCGAAGCACCTAAAGGCCTGGGAAGGTATCACTCAGGACCGATGGGTGCTTCGGATTATAGCCAGAGGTTACTCCATCCCATTCTCTCATCCCCCCCCCTCAGTCCAGAAAAATCCCGGACTCGCCACCCAGTCAATGGGATATCGCAGCCTCAGAAGTTTCAAAGCTGCTGCAAAAAGGAGTCATCCAACCAGTCCCCGCAGACCAGATCGGATTAGGGACTTACTCAAGATTCTTTTTGGTGCCAAAAAAGACCGGGGACTTGAGGCCCATCTTGGTCCTCAGCATCCTAAACCGTTCAGTCAGAAAGTTCAAGTTCCGAATGGTCACCCTACAAACCATTCTCCCATTGCTGGAGAAGGGTGTTTGGATGTGCTCCATAGATCTCAAGGACGCTTATTACCATATCATGATACATCAAGCGTCCAGGAGACATCTGCGCTTCAGCCTAGGAGGCAGTCATTTTCAGTTCCGTGCGCTGCCCTTTGGTCTCACCACAGCCCACAGGGTGTTCACCAAATGTTTGGCGGTCGTGACTGCTCACCTGAGAAGTCTAGGATTACAGGTGTTTCCGTATCTAGACGACTGGCTCCTAACTGCCACCTCCAAGCATCTACTATTGCGGAGCCTACAAGCCACTATATCACTGGGCAATTCCCTTGGAATCACCTTCAATTGGCTAAAGTCTGTGTTGCTGCCATCTCAACGCATAAGATTCATAGGGGTAGAGATAGACTCAAACCAAATGCGGGTCTATCTACCTACAGACAGGATACTAACCATACAGGCTCAAGTTCGAGCCTTACTTCCCAGATCCAAAGCCCCAGCCAGAATGGTCCTGCAGCTATTAGGATCCATGTCCGCCACGGTTCTTCTAGTTCCCCTGGCAAGGTTACACATGAGAATTCTTCAGTGGCTTCTTTCAGCTCAGTGGTCCTTCCAGGAACTCCCTCTCAGTCACCTCATATGGATCACGGAGTCTTGCAAACGGGACCTTCGCTGGTGGCTAGTGCCCTCCAACTTGGATCAGGGACGACCCTTTGTTCTACCCCCTCCGGTGGCCATTTTGACCACGGATGCCTCCCAGACGGGGTGGGGGGGGCATTCCCTGGGCAGGTCAGTCCAAGGCAAATGGCACTCGGAAATGAGGGCAGTGCTTCTGTCCTTTCAAGCCCTTCACGATTATCTCCCTCAGGGCGTAATTGCTGTTCACTTAGACAACATGTCAGTTGTCTGGTACCTGAACAAACAGGGAGGGACCAGATCCTATCCTCTTTGCAGAGAAGCCATGAGAGTTTGGGAATGGGCAGTCTCGACCAAACGCTTCCTAGTGGCTACTCACATACCGGGCAAGTCCAATGTGATAGCCGACAGATTGAGCAGAACCATCCTCTCTCCTCACGAATGGTCACTGAATATAACAGTGGCAAGTCAGATTTTCAGAAAATGGGGAGTTCTGTGTTGCGATCTTTTCGCGACTCCTCTGAATGCAAAGTGCAAAGAGTTCTTCTCCCTAACCCCGGCTCCGGGGAAGAGCCCCATGGACGCATTAGTCCATCCTTGGCCCACCGGCTTGCTTTATGCCTTCCCTCCAGTTCCTCTCCTTCCCAGGGTGATTCAAATGGCATCTCTCTTGGGGAGCAAAATGATCTTAATTGCTCCTTACTGGCCTCGTCAAGTGTGGTTCCCCTATCTTCGCAGACATGCTCTGGAAGGTCCATGGTTCCTGGATCAGATCCCAGACCTACTTGTTCACCAGTCGGGACTATCCCACCAGTCCCTGCACACCTTAAAATTGACGGCTTGGCTCCTCCTCTTCCGACGATAGTCAGGAGTCATACATTGGATCCAGATGTTGTACACATATTGTCTTCGGCCCATAAGTCAGCTACAAAGAAACTGTATTCTAGCAAATGGAAAAGATTTGCTATTTGGGCTCAACTCCGGGGCCTGGACCCCATTTCTACTCCCGTAGCAGAGGTACTAAAATTTTTGACTTCTCTTTTCAATCAAGGCTCTTCAGTTTCTACCATCAAGGTACAATTGGCAGCAATCTCTAATTTTCATGAATCCATACACCCACCTTTAATGAGCAACAGATTGTGTAAAACCTTCTTGAAAGGTGCTGCTCTATTAAGACCTCCGATTTCTCATCCTGCACCTCCATGGGATCTCGATATAGTGTTACGCGCCTTGACTTCTTACCCCTTTGAACCGGCAGCTACATGTGATGTAAAGTTCTTATCATGGAAGACAGCCTTTCTGGTGGCGATTACTTCTGCCAGAAGAGTTTCAGAGCTTCAAGCTTTGTCTGTAAACCCCCCCGTACTTGGTTTTTCATAAAGACAGAGTATCCCTCAGGCCAAATCCTTCCTTTGTCCCTAAAATTTGTTCTAGTTTCTGCTTACAACAATCGTTAGAGCTTCCAGTTTTTTTCCCAAAATACTCTAACAAAGCGGAGTTCATATTCCACACACTAGATGTACACAGACAGTTACGTTTTTATTTAGACAGGACCAAACAAACGAGGGAAACAGATCAGTTGTTTGTATCCTTTGCAGATAACAAATTGGGCAAAGCTGTCACAAAGGTCACTATTGCCAAATGGATCAGGGACTGTATTACTCAAGCTTATTTTTATTCTAACAAAGAGCTTACCACCTCTGTCAAGGCTCATTCTACAAGGGCTATGGCTACTTCGATAGCATTTAATTCTAAGCTTGCTATTAGTGACATTTGTGCGGCGGCTACATGGTCTTCCCCGCACACCTTCATTTCCCACTACAAATTAGATGTGGCATCTAGAGGATGAGCTTCATTTGGTTCCACAGTGCTCAGGAGTGTTTTCCAATGAGCCACCCGGGATTTAGGTGCTAGGGACGCTGTCCCATCAGTTCAGAATGTAGGCGAGATAGGATCACATAACATCTTTTAGTTATGTACTCACCATAACTTCAGATGTTTGGGATCCATCTCGCCTACATTCCTAATAACCCACCCTCCTTCCCCCTTCCTTGGAGATCAGAGGATATCAGAAGGTCCGAATCCTGTTGTTTCATCTTGAAATATCTAACAATGTTATATAATCTAGTTGTGCATGTGTGCATGAATGCGGACAAACAAGATCTGGGGGATTAGTGGTGGTGCATCCTGAGATAAAGATCGCTCAGCCAATAAGAGGCCTCGCTCTATAGCATAAGCGTGCCGAGTCGGAGCCGAGGGATCGGCTCCGAACCCATCAGTTCAGAATGTAGGCGAGATGGATCCCAAACATCTGAAGTTATGGTGAGTACATAACTAAAAGTTACAGATGATGTTGTGAAAAGGGTACCCTGTATAATAATTTCAGAAGATCAAGAAGGGCATACCTTAGATACTGGTCAGAGTGGAAATTCTGTGAGCACTTGTTGAGGTTCTTCGGGGTTCAGAGCCTCCATGTATAGTTAAAGCTTACATTGCATCAAAGAAAGAGAAAACTAAAATCAGCCCCCCTCCCTAAACATCCAAGAAAAAGGAGTGGATGGATCTTTTTTTGGTGTATTTAAAGCCATTGTGGCACTGTGGCCTCCATTTTTTGCAGGGCCTATCCCTAACTCTGCTTCTCCTTCTACTCCTGGTCATGCCAGGCCATGTGGCCTCTGATGATGAAGATTCCATTTCACCTGACTCCACAGTGGAAGAAACTTCATTTGGGAAAACTATTGTCTGTATGATTAAGCCTTTTGAATGAGAATCTAAACGGGTTTCTGAAATTCTTCACAGAGGGAGTATTGCCCCTTGGAGAAGGGTACCCCTCCTCCTGCCCCTGTGCCATCTGTTGTGGAGGCATTTCTTGATGCTTTTGTATCCATTTGCAGTGTGCCTGACTTTAAACCAACTGCCTCTAAAAGACCTGACATGTTCTACAAGGTCACTGAGGATATGAAATTCCTGTACAAGAGCTTTGTAGCAGATCCATCTGCATTTTCTGTTTGTTGACAAGGCCTCTAAGTTGCTTGCAACTGCCAGTGCTCTTCCTTCTGACAAAGTCAGGAGAGCAATGGACAAATTGGATAACAATTTTATACATCTTCCATTCTGGTTTTTAGAGCTCTGTATTACTAGTCCCTGATGACCAAATATATATGGTCTGTTCTGGGCAGTTTAAATAAAACATTGCCCTCCCCCGAGGGACCAGCTTCCAAACAGCAGGCTTTATCCATGGGGGCTCAGGCTTCCTACATGGCCAGGTGCAACACGAAATGTAGTTGTAATGCAGTAGAAGCACTTCCAAGGCAGCTGATACTGGTTCTGTGATCAGGAGGCATGCATCATTATGATTTTAGCCCCTCCCGGATGATATTAAAGCAGAATTGTTAGATATCCCCTTAAACAGGTTCCTTCTATTTGATCCAGAAGCTGCTAGCCTTTTCAAACGACTACAGGAACAAGGTAGAATTATGAAAGACAGTAGACATATCTTTTATTACTTCAATGCCAAGATATCAGAGGAATTACTCTGCCAAGCCCACTTCCTTTGCTTGTAGGGAAGCTAGGCCTTTTCATAAGGCAAAGAAAATAACTAGGAAAATATTACTGGACAAACCTGATGTATTCTAGGTTCGGGAGGCCTTCCTACTCAAACACATTGGCATGACTACCCTCTGCCCCCCTCCCTACCCCCTTTCCAAAAGGATGTCTTTCATCCCTACCAAACTGGCTTATCACCACAGACAAATAGGTTCTGTCATTTGGGATGGGTACAGAATGAGTTTGCTAGCATTCCTTTTCCTCCTAACAATGAGATACAGTTTTATTTATTTATTGACATTTGATTACTGGGAAAGTCCAACTGGGTAGAAGCCCATTTTCAGTGGTGGCCCAAGGAGAAAATCTCCAAATTAATACAAAACATTTTAAGAAAAATTATATATCTTTAAAAAAAATCATCTGCAGTTTAACTAACTCTCAACAAATTAGACATAATATAAAACATTGTTAAGAAACGATACAAGGTATAAGACAATCATTTAATATTTAGAAAACTTTTAGACAGTTTGTAGAGAAATTAAAGGTAAGTTAGTCTAATACAAACAGGAATTGCAATATGAAGTGAGGGAAAAGCAGGCTTATGGTATATTTAGAGTGAGAGTCAAGGAAGTGAATTAGATAGCAGTAAGGAAGTAAGTGAAACATGGAGAGTGCTGAGGTCTAAGGAATGAAAAGGAGCTTGTTCACATTTAGAGATGTAGTTTATCTTAGTTTTGAGCAAGAACAGAGCCAGACTTTAGCTAGGAATTCTTTCAGAGTGGTTTTGAAAGATGAGAGGGGAGGGTATAGACCTGATGGATACAGGTACAGAGTTCCAGGCCTTAGCAACCTTGTACAAGTTCATTCAATGCCCAGCAGGTCTGCTAGGTCTGTAGACAGGAATTTTTGGTCACTGGATCACAATGGCCGACTGGGAACATAGCTGTATAAAATGTTTTTTAGTGCTGGGCAAGCAGATGGATGCTGGATAACTTTACATTTGCTAAGTTATGTGTATGTTAGTTGATGTGACAGTTCTAACAATTTTAGGCTTTTCACTGCTATGCAGTGGTGGGTTCTGATAGGGCTATGTGCTACAAATTTACCAACTTTGTTATAACATTGTTCAAGTTTTTATTTTTGTGAAGCCTTGAGGAGCCAGGTAGATTACAGGTCCACTGTATCTTCCTTTAGCTGCTCTATCCCATCATCCAAACTCAACTCAAACAAGACACAAGAGAGCCAGTACCTTCACATTCTATTCCAGACTATTCCTCTTTCCAAGAAAAACAGGAGATTGGAGAAAAATTCTGGATCTTTTGTGTCTCAACACTTTCCTCTGTCCCGCACCTTTCAAAATGTTGTCACTACAGACCATTTACTTCTTATTCCAGTTCAATCCTTCATGGTGTCACTGGACCTAAATGATGGCTGTTTTTATATTCCGATCCACCCTGCTTAGAGGAAATTTCTGTGGACCTAAAAGATGCCTGTTTTTATATTTCTATCTGTCCTGCTTAGAGGAAATTTCTAAGGTTTTTGTCTAGCTCATCTCAGAGTCATTTCTCTGCTTTGCTCTTTGGACTTTCTACAGCCTCCAAAGTCTTCAGAATGTGCTCAGCCCCTGTCATAACATTTTGCATGACTCCGGGACTACAGGTATTCTTTTATTAAGACAACCTTTTAATACAAGCTCCTTCCTGGTAGGTACTCTTATCTCAACTGCACCCTCTCCCTTCTTCAGGGCCTGGGATTTCACGACCAGTTTCAAAAATTCTACAATTATACCAACCCAAGGTTTTCTTGAAATGCAGACTGAAAAACAATCTTTTGCAGGCTGCTGCTGCCAGATAAAGTGCAAAGCCTGACCTCTTACATCCTCTACCTTCTACCTGTTTGTACTGTATGGAAAGGGAGATCCTCAGACGTCTGGTGTTCATGGTAGCTGCCATATGAGGAAACATAGTGGTACCTGAAATCCACCTGGTTCTGACATTCTCATCCCATGGACACACAGGTCCTTCTTCTATTGTGCCTAAAGAAGGAAATCCTGTCTTGGATATCACAAATAAAGCTCAACCCAGGTTTACCCTTCACACTGTAGGCACCAGGACAGGAGCTGCACACAAGCATCAGGCGATGCATGGGGAGCATGGATGGGCAACCTGAAATTCTAGGAGCATTGGACAACAAGTCTAAGATCACAGCATGTCAAGTCTGAAGGAGATGAGTGCACTAATACAAGCCGTGCAAATTTTTCAGCCAGTACTGGAAACTAGGTCACTTGAAAGTGTCCACAGACAATGCCACTGTTATGTGGTACATAAAAGAAGCCGGGGGGGGGGGCACCAGATTATACCAGTTGTGCCAACTGGCTCTTTTTCTTGGGAGCTGGCCACACTATCCTTATGGACTGAGGGGAGCCATTGTGCCTCTGCACTCTTAGCTGACCATCTTATTTTGTCTCAGGCTTCTATTAACTTACTGGCTTGAAGATAGTCTCAGGATTTACACTCATATATCTGCTTCTGTACCCTTATTCCCACAAGCTTTGTCAGACATAGGGCTGAATGGAGGATCACTGCTTTGGTACCCTGGCAGGACACAGTCATTTGGTGAGATAACCCAACAGTTTGAAATACTGCAACAGTGATCAATGGGACATATACGATTGTGGTTAGTTCTTGCACAACTGTACATGATTCTAAAGCTTGAAACATTTCAGAAATGTTTCTTAGGTAAGTCCTGAGCTGGCTTCCCTTTTGGGCCGTTTTATGCCTAGCTAATTTCCATTTTTGTGCTTGAATTAACCTGTCATATTTGGTTAGAGATTGGCTTTACCTATGAGATGGTCAATAAGTATATATAACCCTTAATGAGAATAACTGGGTCATACCATAGATAATTTGAGAGTACCCATGCATAAGATAAACCATTTAGGAGCTGCCTATGTCCATTAGTAGTACAAGAGTCAGTCCTGGAGAAACGTTTCGTTTTTTCATCTGTAGATCTAAGTTGTGCTTGAAAATGGGCAGGGAATGAGCTTTGTTGGATAGAGAGTCTGTTACAGAGCAAAGGTATCCTCTGGGAGATGTACCTGTCCCTCCAAATCATTCTGTTGATGTTGCAGAAAAGATTTAGATCCCAAGACAGAGTACTGCAGATGCCATTTGACTTTCTGAAGTACAGTAAATCCATCAGTAATGGGTCGAAGGATGCCATGTATGTCAGACCCACAG
This sequence comes from Protopterus annectens, assembly GCF_019279795.1. NCBI lineage: Eukaryota > Metazoa > Chordata > Ceratodontiformes > Protopteridae > Protopterus > Protopterus annectens. Next base: position 456,189,876 of record NC_056738.1, read on the forward strand.
TCATCTCTTTGCAGTCTATACGATATGAGTCAGTCCATGTAGTACATGTTGTTTATATAGGGTACGAGTCAGTCCATGTAGTACAAGTTATTTAGGCCTTGTATCCTTTTAGTAAGGTATCTCTGCGGGTGTTCAGTTGTTGCATGTGTCTGGATAGATACATCTGTGTTTTTAAAAATGTAAAAAAAAAAAAAATCATTTTAATAAAATGGCCATTGACATGCAAAAATAGTGTTGTATTAAGATAACATACAGTGATCAGTGAAATGTGATGCATGCTACTTCATATCTGTATGGATATAGTTTTTATTCTGCTTTTCTATGCATGGCTATATAGCTGTAAGGCTAGTGAGATAACAACAGACATTACATGTCATATGGTACACAGTTCATCCAGAGAATTCAGCTGGAATGTAATCTTCGTCAAGGTTAGAAATGTTTTTGTCTTCATGTTGTTTATTAGGTCTTTTTACAACAATATTGTATCATGTTCTTGATCACAGAAGCGCCAGAGCTTTTTGGCAAGCAGCAAGCATAAGGCAGAAAACTAGTATTGGACAGGATAACAGTCAACCTTAAGAAGAACACACACACACACACACACACACACACACACACACACACACACACCCTTAGGGCAATTGTAAGAGCATTTGTCAGTTTACCTATTGGCATGTCTTTGAATGTGGGATGAAACCAGATACTCTAGCAGGTGCCCACATAATCAAAAGAAGGACAAGCAGACAGTGAACAGAGGTCCCTCATATGAAAAGCAAAGCTGAGAACCAGACCCTGAGCGACAGAAGCACTAACCTTTGTGCCACTATGTCACCAGTATAAGAATAAAGGCAAAACAAGCTTTCAAAAATACTTAGTTTAGTCATTTTTTCTCAGTTTACCAGCTTTATTCACTCAGGTGTTTGAGCAAGCTGGAGCATCTCTTGACACTTGGGGGTGCAAGGCAGAGAAACTAATTCTGGATTGGATTTATCATAAGATAACCTCACACATACTTGCATGCATGAGGTTAGGAGAATTGTCTATTCACCTTCATCTGGATGTTGATAGGAAGTGGAGCATGCATCAAATACCTGTGTTCACAAAGTGGACATGGAGACTCTGCAGAAAAGGCTTCATAGATGAGAACCAAACTGGAGAACCAGATGTTGAAAGGAAGGAAAGCTGACTGTTGTATCACCAATGTTCTTCGTGTTTCACTGTTGCAGTCATTACATTTGGGTTATCTGCTTGCAGTAGCCCTCACTCGGCCTGATTAACAAAGTCTTTGGTCCTGTGTCAGTTGCTGTCCCTTCTCCCATGACGTCAGGTCATCAGGGGTTTAAACATGCAGCCAATGCCATTACATTAGTCTTTCTTGCCGTGCGATGCCCAAAGCAGAAGCAGTTCGCAAGTGCCGGTTGGCTGACTCCTGAAATTTTTGTTTTCGAGTTTCAGAACCAAAGTCTGCAACTAAAGCTAAGTACCCCATTTGGGAAGCTTTTTCTTGCTCCTTACCGATGTCAGTAAAAGTTGTTAATTGCATTACTCGTGGAAAGCAAATACCTCATAAAGATTTTCATTCGTACTGTATTCCTTGCCTAGGCCCTGACCACGACGTACCTTGCTGTCGGTTTTGTGCTTTATTTAATCAGCGCACTATCCGTCATCGTTATATTTTCACCTGTAAATATTTCGGTTCTCAGTTTAATTATCCAGAAATGTTGTTGGTTTGCCATCCGACTACCAGGATTCTGAAAAAACGCAAAGATAAAGACAGAGACAGGCCGCCAAGGTCCAAAACTGCCGACGACACTTCTCCTAAGCCAGTCGCCAGTTCACCGGTATTCAGTGAGGTGCTTTCACAGCCCCTGATACCCAGTACTTCTGATTTGCAGGCCTCTACTGAGACCCATTCGGAGTCCGGTATGCTGCAAGATGCTTCAACTATGGAACCTGTGGATGTCTCTACATTGGATGGGTCCAGAGCCGCTGTGCAGGCACCGGCTTCTGAGGGTGTATTCAGGCCTACGGACTTGCATATTAAACTGACGCCACCTTCTTCATTTAGGCCTAAATCTCAAACCATGCCTAAAAACAATGCCCAGGCAGCATGCTCAGGCCTCTTTGCCTAAAAAGCAAATGATAAGAATGGCTGAAGATCTTATAACTCTCATCAGGGGAAGCCAACCTCACCCTTCTAAGAGACCTAGGACTGAAGTTGTTTATGAATCTTCTGACCAGGATTCTGATTTTTCTGATTCTTCTGATTATCTGGATTTGCCCTTATCTACTTATGAGAATTCTGATGCAGAGGACTCTTCCCTCTGCTTCCCTTCCAGAGGATTTCTCATTTGGTGAAACCTTACATATACTCTAAGGGAACACTTCCAATGGGAAAGCCAGGATTTTTCTGATTCAAAAAAGAGGTCTAGGGATTTCTTACTCCTTCCTCAGCATAGGCCTTTAGCTATTCCTCTTGTACTAGACATTGTTGATGATGCTTTTTTGGAGTCTAGTTTGACCCCTGATTCTTTGCCTCCTGCTCCCAGAAAACCTGACAGATATTACAGGGTTCCTGATTCACACAAGTTCCTTTTTAAAAATCCTATTGCCGATCCAGAGACTATTTCACAGGGACCCAAGGGCATTAAGGCTTCTACTGCTAAAAATCCTACCCCTTCTGATAGAGACTCCAGGGCACTGGATAGATAGGGTAAGAAGGTTTACACTTCTACAACCTTGGCCATTAGGGCTTTAAACAGCTAGTTTCATATGTTAAAGTATCAGCAACATGTTATTGGATTGCTTAAACAGAAAATGATGTTGATTCCTGACTGTGCGGAAAATAAAGAACTACAGGATTTAATGCATTCTGCTAAACAGGTTGGAAAACATACTTTGCAATGTGGATTTGATTCATTAGAGTCCTCTTGCAGGGCTGCTGTTACTGGGTCTATGCTCAGAAGGCATGCTTGGCTTAAGGAACAATCTTTGCCTGATCATGTTAAAGCTAAATTGTTGGATGCTCCCATAAATCAGGTTTGCCTGTTTGGCAACAAGGCTGAGGCAGTTCTTAAAAAGATGGAAGATAAAGCTAAATATATGCAAACTATTAAAGGTTTCTTACAAGTTCAGCCTCCTAGATTTAGTAGGCACTAGCCCTCTAAGAATTGGTCCTTTCTAGACCCTTCCAGGTCTTCTCAAGCCAAACCCAGACACAGCAGAAACCCCAGGTTTCAGTCCCAGGGGACACACAAGACTAAGCAGTGGGGGGGTTTCCACACCTAAATCAGGGAGTAGTAAGACTCCCCACTATGGAAAACTGTCTCAATTACTTGCTTTTAAAACTTCCAAGCACTTCCCAACTGAATGCTCCTTTAGGCGGAAAGATAGGTCTGCAGGCCAAAAACTGAGAACTCATTACCCAGGACAAATGGGTTTTAAATATAGTGTCTCAAGGATACATATTTAACTTCCACATCTTACCAACACCAAGCAGGTGGCCAGATGTACCTCCAAATCAGTGGGCAGAGGCCCAAAATCAAGTACTCCCTCTCTTAAGCATGGGGGCTATTCATTTGGTACCAGAAGAGGAAAAGGGACAAGGTTTCTATTAGAGACTTTTCCTGGTACTCAGAAAAGGTAATACATGGCATCCTATCATGGACCTTTCTACTCTAAATACCTTCCTGGTGATTCCAAAATTCAAGATGCTGACTCTTCACCAGCTGCGCAACACTAGACTTAAATGAAGCATACCTGCACATCCCCATCAGGGAGTCTTGCAGAAGATACCAACTCTTCAAAGCAGGCTACATGCACTATCAGTTCTCTGCACTGCCCTTTGGCTTATCCACTGCGCCCAGAGTATTCACAAAGTGCCTAGCTCCATTCATTGCATTTTGCAGGCAAAGAAATATTCAAATATACCCATACCTGGACGATTATCTAATTCCGGCAGAAAGCCAGGACATACTTTTGAATCATCTGGCCTTTGTTCAAAGGGTACTGACTTGTCTGAGGTACACCATTAATGAAAAAAAATCACACCTGGTACTCTGTCAGTAAATTATGTTCCTGGGAGCAAGCTTGAATACAACTTCCCAGGTGGCCTTCCTCACGCCAGAGAAACGGATTCATTTGACAACCTACTTCAAACAAGTGGCCACAAAAATCCAGATGTCCTTCAAGGATGCATCTGCAGTCATAACATATGGGTTGTCCTGCCTCAGGCAGCCTTTCGGTCGGCCGGATTCCAAAGTCTGGGTCTGGCCTCGGCTGATGTCGCACTTTCCCCGACGTCAGAGCATCTGGGGTATAAAAGCATCAGCCGACGCCATTTTCCTCAGTCTTTCTTGCCACGCGGTGCCCGAAGCAGAAGCAGTTCGCAAGTGCCGGTCGGTCAGATCCTGTGATTCAGCTACCGAAGACTTCGAAAAAGCTAAGTACCCCGTTGGAGACTCTTTCTTGCCTCAGCCGATGTCAGATAAAGTAAATAATTGTTTAACTTGTGGGAAACAAATACCTCATAAGGATTTCCACTCTTACTGCCTCCCTTGCTTAGGCCCAGACCACAACGTCTCGGCCTGTTCAGCCTGTGCTTCCTTCAACCGACGAACTCTTAGACGTCAGTCGGAGTTTGCGGAGGAATTCTTTGGGGCTACTTTTGCATATAAGATGCCGTCGGAGATTCCGACATCGTATTTGGTGAAAAAACGGAAAGACAAGGACCGACACTCGCGGCCCGCGGTTTCGGCTGAAACCACGGTAAGGCCTACCCGCGAGTGTCTCGGTTTCGGCCGAAACCGAGTCCTCGGAACTTCCTTTAACCGAATCCACTCAACCGACCACCGCGGCCCTGGAGGCCCCGGCTGAGTCGGCTACTGAGCTACCTACCGAAACCAGTGTCCAGGAAATGTCCGACACCATTCCTTTGGACAAGTCTACTCCTGCACGTGGTGCAGCTAGACCCCCTGCTTCCATGTCCATTAAGGCTTTTTCCAGGGCTAAAGCTGCTAAACTTCCTAAAGCTTTGCCTCCCAAGACTACCTCTCAGAGACCTTCTTCTAGTTCTCAGATCCTCAGCCTTGCAGAGGATCTTATTTCTTTAATTAGAGGTTCTCAGCCTCACCCGGACAGGGGCTCTCACCCACCACCAGACAGAAGGCCCAGGACTGAGCCCTCTGACCTACACTCTTCAGGTGAGTCTACTGATGGATCTGAGTTGTCAGATCACCAGGAGGAGACTTATTCGGCCTACGAGGATTCTGATGCTGAAGAATCTATCCCTTTGGCCTCCCCTCCTGAAGAGTTTTCATTTGGTGAGACACTACACTCTATGAGGGAACATTTTCAATGGCAGGGTCAGGAATTTTCTGATTCTAGAAAGAGATTAAGGACCTTTTTGCATTTACCTCAGCATAGGCCCTTAGCTATACCTCCTGTTTTGAATGTTATTGATGATGTGTACAATGATGTTAGTACAGCCCCTGATTCTCTCCCACCGGCCCCTGCCAAACCTGATAGATACTACAGGGTCCCGGATTCTCATTTTCATCTTTACAAGGCCCATTCTGCAGACCCAGATACTATTTCTCAGGGCCCTAAAGGGGTTGCAGCTGCCACTGCCAAAAATCCTCTACCTTCTGAAAGGGAGTCTAGAGCTTTAGAGAGATGGGGAAAGAAGGTATATACTTCTGCAACTCTTTCCATGAGGGCATTAAATTGTCAATTTCATATGATACAGTACCAAGAGTATTTGTTAGATGAATTGCATAAGAAGCTTTCTTCTTCTGAACCCCTTGACCGTAAATCCCTTCAGGATCTGGTACATAACTCACAGCAGGTTAGTAATCATTTTTTGCAGTGTGGTTATGATGCACTGGAAGCTTCATGTAGGTCAGCTATGACTGGGGCAGTTATTCGTAGGCATGCCTGGCTGAAGGAACAATCTTTACCAGACCATGTTAAAGCTAAACTCCTGGATGCTCCAATGGAAAAAAAAAATTATTTGGTTCCTCGGCTCAGGAGGTCTAAAAGAAGCTTGAAGAAAAGGCAAAATCTGTGCAAACAGTTAAGGACTTTCTGCAAGTACAACCACCGAGATTCAGCAGAAACTGGCCTACTAAGAATTGGTCCTTTCCAGACTCAGACAGATCCCAGAGGGGAAGGAACAGGCATCCCAGAGGTAGAGGGCAAGCTAGAGGCTCCTACAAAGGCCGTCAGTGGCAGCCTACCAACCAGAGAGGTAGTGCAGGAACAGCAACAACAACTACTACACCTGGACAGACTCAATGACTTTCCTTTGATTCCGCCTACCAGGGCTCAGTTGGAAGCACCCTTGGGTAGAAAGCTTTCTTTATTCTCAAAAAACTGGCATTATATTACAAGGGACACTTGGGCACTGCAAATAATAGACAAAGGATACGGGTTCCACTTCCACACTTTGCCAAGAAGAAACGGAATGCCAAACCTGCCACCAAATCAGAGGGCAGAGGCTTTAAAGCAGATCAACAACTTAATTCAAATGAAAGCCATAGAAAAGGTACCTCTTTCAGAACAAGGCCAAGGATTTTACTCCAGATTATTCCTTGTTCCAAGAAAAGAAAATCAATGGAGGCCTATTCTTGACCTGTCCGCACTGAATACTTACCTCATTGTGCCAAAATTCAAGATGCTGACCCTACATCAACTTCTTCCCATGCTGGGCAAGGAGTCTTGGCTGGTGACTCTAGATCTCAAGGAGGCATACCTGCATGTCCCTATTCGACAAAGTTGCAGAAGACACCTCAGATTTCTTGCAGGATCAGAGCATTATCAATTCTCAGCATTGCCCTTTGGCTTATCTTCTGCACCCAGAGTGTTCACGAAATGCCTGGCACCAGTAATTGCACACTGCAGACTTCAGGGGATTCAAATCTATCCATATCTGGACGACTGCCTTATACAAGCGGACAACAAGAAAAATTTGATAAAGGACTTTGCCTATGCCATCCACCTACTACAGGCCTTGGGATACACTGTCAACATCCAAAAATCAAGACTTGTTCCATCCCAAAGGATAACCTTTTTGGGTGCAGATCTAGACACAACCACCCAAATGGCCTTTCTCACAGAAGAAAAACAAAAACAACTTCCGGATTACTTCATGAATCTGACAAGACAAACTCAGCTAACTGCAAGGAAAATCCTGCAGGCCCTGGGTTACATGGCATCCTGCATAATTCTGATTCCACAAGCCAGGCTGCATATGAGAAAATTACAATGGTACCTAAGGAGTGTATGGTCTCAGCACAGTCACAGTTTGGAAACTTTGATACCAATCATTCCTTGCCTTCAAAAGGAATTCCTTTGGTGGGCTCAAGCCTGCCAGTCCAACAGAGGGTTGCCTTTCAACAAACCAAAAACAAAACAAACCATCACCACGGACGCTTCAGACTGATGATGGGGAGCACACATGGAGAGCAAATGTATCCAAGGCCTATGGTCTCAAGGGCAGCTGCGCATGCACATAAACCAAAAGGAAATGCTGGCAGTGATACACGCAATCGAGGCCTTCAAACCTTTCCTCTATCAAGGCCACCTGTTAATAAGGACAGACAACACCACAGTCATGTGGTACATAAACAAGCAGGGAGGCATGCATTCCTACCCTCTATGCAGGCAGGCCATGAATCTATGGGAACTATGCTTGAAACTCAATATCCAACTGCTGTCCCAGTTCATGCCAGGGAAAGAAAATGCACTGGCAGACAGCTTAAGAAGAACTACCATGGATGCACATGAATGGATGCTGCACCCAGACATCTTTCTACTCATAACAAAAGCATGGGGAAAGCCGGAGATAGATCTGTTCGCCTCGCCCCACAATCATCAATTGAAGACATTCTGCTCAAGGACATACCACCCACAAGCCTGGAGGGTGGACTCTCTCTCTTTCAGCTGGAAAGCTCTAAAAGTATATGCCTTCCCACCTCTCCCATTAATGTCCAAGGTTTTACTGAAGATCAGAGCAGAACAGCCAAGAGTGATTCTGATAGCTCCAGACTGGCCAAGGCAGCACTGGTACCCACTATTGAGGAGCATGTCACAGACGAAACCATGGTCTCTCCCCCTATGGCCTCTTCTTCTGACACAGAACAGTTTCAAGATCATGCATCCCAACTTGAAAACATTGCAGCTAACTGCCTGGAAAATTCCATAAACCCCCCTCAAAATAACTTATCACAGAGAGTAAAGGACATTATTATGGAAGCTCGCCGGCCTTCCACAAGGAAGACATACTCAGCAAAATGGAAAAGATTTCTCATTTGGAGCACAACAAAAGGCTTAGATATGACAGTGGCGAGCATGACACATATTCTGGAATACTTAGCAGAATTGTTCCACAATGGCCTGTCCTATTCTTCAATTAAGATTCATGCCTCAGCAATTTCAGCAGAATACAATGTTGATCCACCTATCTTCTCGCACCCTGTCCTCAGGCAATTTCTGAGAGGAATCAAAAACATCAATCCTCCAAGGAAACCCCCTTTACCTACTTGGGATCTCAACTTTGTGCTGGAGAAACTAACACTTCCTCCCTTTGAACCAGCAGCATCGGCGGATCTACAGTTTCTGTCTTGGAAAACTGCATTCCTTCTGGCCATAACTTCAGCAAGAAGAGTATCTGAGTTACAAGCTTTAATGGCAGTACAGCCATTTCTTATCTTCCATCAGGACAGAGTTTCATTAAGAACCAATCCTACTTTTATGCCAAAGGTGGTATCTAGGGTATCCCTGAACCAAGCTATTCACTTGCCTACATTCTTCCCAAATCCACAAAATAAAGGGGAAAACATTCTACACACTCTGGATATACACAGACAACTACGCTACTACTTGGACAGAACTAAAAGTTACAGAAAGACTGACCAACTCCTTGTAGCATATGCTGCTGGGGTACAAGGAAAAGCAATTTCCAAACAGACAATTTCAAAGTGGATAGGAAATTGCATTCGATTTTGTTACTCCTTTCATGGAAAGACGGTTCCTGCAAACATTAGGCCTCATTCCACGAGGGCCACAGCCACCACTACAGCCTTCCTAAGAGGGGTGGCTACCAAGGACATTTTAGAAGCTGCTACATGGAGCTCCGTGCATACATTTGCCAAACATTACAATTTACCTTTATACGCCAGATCCAGAGCAGGTTTTGCTACAGCAGTCCTGCAGGGTATCTTAACTTACACCATCCCTTTCTTAGTACCTCCTCCCCCAGATTGGCTATGGTATTCTACCCATATATTATGACTGCAGATGCATCCTTGAAGGACATAGTACAGTTTTGTACCTACCATAAATGTAGATGTCCGATAGGTATGCATCTGCAGTCAGGTTTACCCTCCCTCCTTCCCCTCTGTGGTATTCCTAGGGTACTTACCCCTCCATTAGCTAGCTGGGGGATCTATTATGGTGTATTTGTTTGTATATATATGTATATATTTTGGAAAATGTTTGGAATTTATTGCATTCCTCCAAATTTGGCCTTCCTAGAGGGCACCTGGCATCTGGGGCAAGAAACACTGAGGAAAATGGCATCAGCTGATGCTTTTATACCCCAGACGCTCTGACGTCGGGGAAAGTGCGACATCAGCCGAGGCCAGACCCAGACTTTGGAATCCGGCCGACCGAAGGGCTGCCTGAGACAGGACAACCCATATGTTATGACTGCAGATGCATACCCATCGGACATCTACATTTATGGTAGGTACAAAACTGTACATTATCTGCAAGGCAAATACTGCATGTCTTGGGGTTCATGGCCTCCTGCATTCTTCTAATTCCATATGCAAGGCTGCATATGAGAAAACTGCAATGGTATCTCAAAAGCCTATGGCATCAACATTCACAGGATCTAGAAGCAATGATTCCTTTCATACCTTGCCTACGCCTAGAGTTCCTGTGGTGGGCAGAGGCCTGCCACCAAAACAGGGGACTACCATTCACACTACCCCCCTGCCACCCAAACCTTTACAACAGACGCTTTAGACTATACATGGGGGACTCATCTGGCAGGGAAGTGCATTCAGGGCAAATGGAACTCAAGTCAAATGCACCTAAACATAAATCAAAAGGAAATGTTAGCTGTACTGAATGCTCTGACAGCCTTCAAGGACCACATTCTTCCAGGACAACTAATGGTAAAGACGGACCACAGTCATGTGATACGTAAACAAGCAGAGGGGTACACACTCTTCCCCCCTCTGCAGACTAGCCATGGCATTGTGGAACACAGCCTTGAGCTACCAAGTGAATCTACAAGCTCAATTCCTGCCAGGAAAACTAAATACACTGGCAGATGGACTAAGCAGAAACCTCATGGACTCGCATAAGTGGAAACTGGAACCAAGGATTTTCAACGTGTTGGCAAGCAAATGGGGGAGCCCAGATACAGACCTGTTTGCCTCCCCCCAGAACCATCAATTGGACAAATTTTGCACAAGGATTCCCACCAACTAGCTTGGAAAGTGGATGCTCTATCCTTCAGCTGGAAAAACCTATCAGTTCATGCCTTTCCTCCTCTGCCTCTGCTCTCCAAGGTACTACTAAAGACCAATCAGGACAAGCTAAGAACGATTGTAATTGCACCAGACTGGCCACGCCAACACTGGTACCCCCCCCCCCCCTTGTGCAGTGTGTCATGCTTGGCCCCATGGCACCTGCCTCAGACTCCTTCCCTGTTGTCTCAGCAGGAGAACCAGATTCTGCACCCTCAACTGCAAACCCTGAACCTATCAGCCTGGCTAATTACCTAATCTCTCCTTTACCACCCCTCTGTAAATTAGTGATGGATATCATCTTAGAGGCTAGGAGGCCTAGTACTCAAAAATCTTATGCTGCAAAATGGGAAAGATTTTGTACCTAGAACCAATCTCAAGGGATGAGCGCAGCAGTGCCCAATTTACCTCACATTCTACAATATTTGACTGAGATGCTTCCTAAGGGCTTGTCCTTTTCCTTCATCAAAATTCATGCCTCAACCATTTCAGCTCATTATAGCACAGAGCCTCCCCTCTTCTCTCACCCACTGCTCAAGCAGTTCCTCAGAGGGGCCAAAAATTTAAGGCCACCCAGGAGAGCTCCAACTCCAGCCTGAGACGTTTTGTCTTGGAGAAACTCACTCTTCCTCCTTTCGAGCCAGCTGCTACTGAAGATTTAAAATTCCTTTCCTGGAAAATAGCTTTCCTTTTAGCAATCACTTCTGCAAGAAGGGTTTCTGAATTACAGGCAATTATGGCAGTGGAGCCTTTCATCATCTTTCATGCAGACAGGGTGTCCCTCAGAACCAATCCCTCCTTCATGCCCAAGGTGGCATCCAGTATGGCTTTTAATCAGTCCATTCATTTGCCTACCTACTTTCCTAACCCACAGAACAAAGGGGAACAGATACTGCACTCCTTAGATGTGCACAGACAACTTAGATTCTACTTGGACAGGACTAAACCTCAAAGGAAATCTGAACAACTTCTGGTGGCATTTGCTGCAGGGACAGAGGGGAAAGCAATTTCAAAGACTACCATTTCAAAATGGATAGGCCACTGCATACATTTCTGCTATAAGCACCATGGAAAACCTATCCCAAAGGGCATCAGACCCCATTCAACCAAGGCTGCATCTACCTCTACAGCCTTTTTCAGGGGCGTCCCTACAAGGGACATCCTAGAAGCTGCTACCTGGTGTTCTATACATACGTTCACCAAGCTTTGCCAGTTTGCTCTAAATCCAGAGCTGGCTTTGCCTCTGCAGTCTTGCAGGGCCTTATTGCCGGTCCTAATTCTGTTTAAATTCCTCCACCCAACCTTAGCTTTGGGAATCTACCCAAATGTAATGACTGTAACAGTGAAACACAAAGAACATAGTACAGTTGTGTACACTTACCATAAATGTAGATGTTCGAGTGTATTCACTGTTGCAGTCCTGGTTACCCTCCCTCCAGCCCCCTTTCTTCTTTTGGCTATACCTCTACTCTCACTTACTATGTTCAAAAAGCTTTTTGGTGTATTTGCTTTTTTGTTGGAGGTATATCCTTGCAATTATATATTAAATTGCTTCCCATTAGGGAGGCACCTGACATCCGGGGCAAGAAAAACTGATGTAATGGCATCGGCTGCATGTTTTATACCCCTGATGACCTGACGTCATGGAAGAAGGGACAGCAACCGACGCAGGACCCAAGACTTTGTTAATCAGGCCGACTGAGGGCTACTGCAAGCAGATAACCCAAATGTAATGACTGCAACAGTGAATACACTCGAACATCTACATTTATGTTAAGTGTACACAACTATACTTTCTGCCTCAACACTGTAGTTGTTACATTTATTATAAATAGCTTCACAATTTTCATTGTTCATTGAACATCAGTTTCACTTACATGATTACCAAATTAAAACATACACTCTTTTCTTGCTAACTAATGAATGAACAACATATAACAAAGTCATCACATCACATTTCTTTAATGCCCTTTAGCCCAGTGTCAGTTTAATTGAGAATATTTTGTTTTGGCTTGTCCTCATCTGCATCCAGGTTAATCCAAAACTTTAAGAACTGATGTCCTTTTCATTCTTTCTCAATGGATGGATTACAGGTCCGTCCTTGGGTCCAACTCAGCTGCATTTCACAGACTTCAGATCCAGTTCTCGAGTTCCATCCTCTAACCATAAAGCCCTAGCCCACCCCCAGTACCTCACATTTCATTTGCTGCCATATTGTGTAGTTTTAGATCCTCTCTCTGAGCCCTTTTGAACTATTATCAAATATTTTGTCTTTTTTTCTTAGAAACCTCTCTTTCCTTGTCTATATAATTATTTACTTATATCTTTGTTTTGTATAATTCTGTCCTCACAGCTTCGTTCTTTCTTATTGTTAGCCTTCTACCTCAGTAAGGTAAATTTCCACATACCATTGTTGGTACTTTTTCTTTCTTTATCTTTGTTTTCCTTTTCTTACCCAGTTTAACACGGTATTTTTCGCTACCATTGTTGGTAGTTATTTCCTGTTTAAAAAAAAATCTTTTCCTTTCCTTTCTTTACTTTTGTTTTTTTATAGCACTATGGCTGAGAAGCCTACATGTTTTAAATAATGCACTTCCTGTGTGCAAAAAATTCTGAATTTGGACACTGACAGGATGTGCATTTATTGTTTAGGGTCGGCACATCTTGGTAAAAACTGTACCATTTGTGCTGCATTTAATTCAAGGGCTATTGCAGATAGAAATAATTTAGTCCTCAGAGGGTTGTTACCACCTTTATTTTCTTCATCCGGTGGGGCTCAGCCCCCCAGCAAATCTTCAAAAGGGCTGCCAGAGCATAGAAAACAGTCTCCACCTATGACTCCGAAGACTTCATCCTCCTTGAAGCCTCGACAGAAATACGTAGATTATTTGATCTGACAAAGAAAAACTTTGGATCCTAAGTCTCAGAATCTTTTAGGCAGTCATCCTGATCAATCTGTTGATCCAAAACTAGGCAGTCCTCCTGCTCAATCTGTTGATCCAAAACTATTGGATCTAATTTCTGGCACGTCTCATACTCCAAGAACTCACTCACCCAAATTTGCCATTGACCCTATTTCTCCTTGGTTCCATTTCTCTTTCATGCAAACTCCAAGGAAACACTGTAGACCACAGTCCACTACCTCATTTGTCAAGTCCTCCAGAAAACACTGCAGACCACAGTCCACTACCTCATCTATCAGGTCCTCCAGGAGTCTTTCTGAACCTGAAGTGGATAGGATGGTGAGAAAGTTCCTCAGAGCTCAGATCCAGAGTGGGAGTTGCACTGGCTCTGGCTCCCATCAGACCTATGAGCCTTCCTTCCACAACCTATACAGTTGCATCCCCTTTTCCAGTTCATCCTTTTGTTTTGGAGCTCCTGGATGTGAGAGTTCCAAAACTACCGGTGTTGGAGCCAAGGAGGATTACATCTTTGACTCTGACGGTTTCCCTGACCACTTCTACTCCTGTTCGTTCAAATCGGGATGAGTCTCGGGGCCGAAGCATTGACATCGGATTCACTGGGCTGGAATCTACTCTGATGATGATAGAGCCATCCTTGTCCCTTGGAGCTTTGTTGCTGGATAGCTCTGGTACAGCGCCCTCCTCGAGGCACAGATCCAGACAAAGTTCACGCTTACCTATTTTGGGAGTCTTTGCTCCAGTGTGGCTGGTTCTGGTCTGTCAGCCTTTGAGGTTGTGGAGCAGGTGCTTTCTCATTCTAGAGATCAAGTCTCTCATACTTCCTACACCTTTTCCCCTGTGTGGTTCAGCGCACTGATCCCATCATGCCTACTCCACAGGGACAGAAAGTACCAACTAGCATCCAGATAGCTCCACAGAGGAACTACCCCCCTCTTCGGACACCTCCACAGAGTATCCCACTGAGGAGGTGCACTGAAAGAGAATGTGTAAAAGGGGGCACATAGATTCCCCTTTGGTATCTCTCACCAAAAATACTGACTTCTACGAAGGGGAAGAGTCCCCCACATCACCACCAGATGACTTCTCATTTGGAGACATTGTGGAGATCCTTATGCAGAATTGTGGTTGGTCCTCAGCCAATCCTTTCCTGAGGTGTCATTGTTTCTGGGCGCTTTTGGTGCTGGCCCATCTACGTCTTGGTTGACTCCCCTGGCCAATGACCTTATCAACCTTGTCTCTCACAAAGAAGGAACTGGATTCTGTTGAACCAGTCCCACATTGTCCAGATAAAATTTTAGCTCCTCCAAATGACAGATCTCATTAGAGCAAATGAGTCCCTGTTAATGCAATGGTTGTGGCACCAGCCATTAAGAAGGAGCTAGGCAAACACAGCCCCCTGTCCATACTCCTAACAGAGAGTCCAGGGTGTTGGACAGATTTGGAAAATGCATATTTGCTTCAGTGTCCTTTGGCTTGAGGTCCCTGAATTATTTGGTACACTTTACAAAACTGCAGAGGGATTTCAGCAAGGAACTCTCAAAATCCTACAAAGAGTCCATGGATGCAGAGGAATGTAAAAGTTCATCTTTGCAGCTGGCTAGTCTATTATCTATTTTCAGAGTGTCCATAAGGTTGATTTCTCATACAGCAGAGGATACCTCACAGGTGACTGGTTTAGGCATTGCTATAAGGAGATGTATCTGAATGGTGTTATGTGATTTTGCAGAGCCTTTCGAGTCTTTTTATCACCTATGCCTCTTTTGATGGAACATCCTTGTTTAGCCCTTCTGTGAAAGAAATGCTTTCCAACAGTGAACAGGAAGGAAAGATCCTGTCTGCTGTAGGGATTTGCTTTTCTACTCCTCAGTGGTCCTTTTCAAGGAATGAAAGAGGAGGCAAGAAAATATGGTTCCGTAAATCCCAGGAAGCTTTCCAGGATTCACAGGAAGACAACTCCATCAGAGGCAGAGAAGGGAAGTCAAATGAAAGGTGCTGTCCTCGCAATGGGTGAGGCCCACAAAACCAGGGTTTCTTAGATTCCTTTTCGGACAGACACTTTCAGCACTCCTGAAGGGCTGCTTGGCTGCTCACCAGTTGGGGGACATTTGTCCTTGAACCCAGATACCTGGGCTGAAGAATAATATCCAGAGATTATTTCATACCATTTTTCCAGATTGCCTCATCCAAAAGAAGAAAGTTTCCTGACATATCACCCAATCAGAGAGAAACTGCAGCTCAAGATATTCAGAAGCTGCTGGACAAGAGTCACCCAAGACGTCCCACCAGACCAGAGAGGATTTGGAAGTTACTCGAGGTTCTTTTTGTTCCACAAAAGACAGGGGACCCAAGACCATTTTTGGATGTAAGCAATCTGAACCAGTGTGTGAGGAAATCAAGGCTCTGAATGCTCGTGGTTCAGTCCATTGTACCTCTTCTATAGAAGAATGATTGGATGTGCTCTGTCTATCTTCAGGATGCATAACTATTACATCAAAATAAACAGATGCTCATGAAGACACTTGTACTTTCAGTTGGGAGCAAGTCACTACCGGTTCAGAGCCCTGCCCTTTGGACTCACCACAGCCCCTAGACGGTGTTTAACAAGTGTATGGCAGTGGTAGCAACCCACCTGAGACTACAAGGATTCTGAGTATTTCCATGCTTAGATGACTTGCTGCTCACTGCCCCAGTCAAGCATCTCCTAGAATAGTCTAAGGACTGTTTGCTCCAAATTTGCAAAACACTAGATAGGCATTATAGTCAGCAATTCCAAATCAGACCATCGTTACAGAGCCTGGAGTTCATTGGTACTCTTCTAAGTACAGTAAGTCAGATTGCTTCTCAAGTAGTGACAATCAAGTCGTAGATTCAACAAATTATTTCTCATCCTGCTCTTCCTGCCATACTTATCCTTCAGGCCCTAGGCTCCATGGCAGCATCTGTAGTATTAGTCCCATTAGCACATCACTATATGGATGTTCTCCAGTGGATTCTAGCTGTTCAGTGGTCTATTCTTTGACAACCTATATCCTTCCCAGTCAGGCTTACTCCAGTATACAGAAACCATCTTCATTGTTGATCCAGTTAGATGACATTTACATATGTCATCCATTTGATGTTCTTCATGTTTCACTATTGCAGTCATCACCTGTGGGTTATCCTTGCTGTGGTAACCCTCAGCTGGCCCGAATACCAGAGTCAATGTTTTTCTGCATTGGCTGCTGTCACTTGCTGCCTGACCAAGTCGTCACTGCTATAAAGGAAGGCAGCTGATGCCATTACATTGGTCTTTCTTGCTGTGGAGCCTGTAGCAGAAGCAGTTCACAAGTGTGCTGGTCAGTTGCTACCAGAGTTTGAATTACAGCTGAAAACGTCTAAAGCTAAGTACTCTACCGCTAAGCAGGTCATCATTTCTCTGGAATTCAGTGAGGCGCCTTCGCAGCCCTTGATGTCCGATTCACTACCTTCGCAGGCCTATACAGAGACCCTTTAGGAGACCAGTATGCCGAAGAAATCTTCTTCACCTTCCGAGCCTTTGGGTTGTCTCTGCCTTAGTTGGGTCTGGAGCTGCAACACAGGCACCAGCTTCCACGGGGGTTTTTCACACTACCGAATCTAGACAAAAAATGACGTCTTCTCCTCCAACTACTGTTTCTGTCAGACCGATGGATACTCTTAGGCCTAGAAGAAAGGGCCGCTCGTAGGAAAACTACCTCTAGCCACCATCTTACTCCTGCTCCACCACCCCAAGCTCAAATGCTTAAAATGGCGGAGGATCGTATCACCCTTTTCAGGGGTAGTCAGGCCACACCTTCTAAAAGGAAAAGAGACCTTTCTCCTGAAGTACTGACAGAACAGGATTCTGAGGAGTCTGATTATTCAGATTTTGAAGAGGGACAGCAACCTCTGACTGCTTATGAGGATTTAGATGCAGAGGAATCCATTCCTACTGCCTCCCCTCCAGAAGATCTTTCCTTTGGGGAAACCATTCACACCCTCAGGGAACATTTGCACTGGGAATCCCAGGACTTCTCTCAGTCTAAGAAAAGACTAAGAGAGTTTCTAGACCTGCCCCAGCACAGACCCTTGGCCATCCCGCCAATCTTAGAGGTGGTTGATGATGTCTTCCATGAATCTAGCTTAACTCCTGATGCCATCCCACCTGCTCCCAGAAAACCTGACAGGTATTGCAGAGTACCGGATTCTCACAAATACCTGTACAGAAATCCTGCTGCAGACCCAGTGGTCATTACACAGGGATCTAAAGGAGCTAAGGCTAGTTCTTCAAAAAATCCTATTCCTTCTGACAAGGACTCCAAAGCTCTAGACAGATAGGTTAGAAAAGTATACACCTCTGCAACCTTAGATATCAGAGGACTCAACTGTCAGTTTTACATGTTAAAATATCAACAACACACTTTAGAACTTTTAAAACAAAACATTTCAACCTTTCCTGACTGTGCCAATTCGAAAGAGTTAAATTTACTACGCTCTACTTGTCAAGTGGCTAAACACTCTTCACAATGTGGATATGATGCCCTAGAAGCCTCAAGCAGGGCAGCAGTGTCTGGATCTGTCATTAGGAGACATGCATGGTTGAAGGAACAACCTCTCCCTGATCATGTCAAATCTAAATTGCTTGATGCACCCTTGGATAAAGACCGGTTGCTTGGAGTAAAAACAGAAGAGGTGCTTAAAAAGATGGAAGAAAAAGCAAAATCTATGCAAACAGTAAATGATTTCCTTCAAGTACAACCTCCTAGGTTCAGCAGGAATTTTCCTTTAAAACACTGGTCCTTTCCTGCACCTAGCAGACAGGAGCAAGGGAAGCCCCACAGGGACAGACCACCCAGACTCTTATCCTAGGGACAGCAGAGTGACTCCCTCTCCCCCCTCTGCCCTCTTTTCACTCACCAAAAACTAGGAGGGAGGCTTTCCCTCTGCTAAGAAAATTGGCTTTCTGTAACAAAGGACCAGTGGGTCTTAAAGATAATTTTTCAGGGATACAAATTCTCCTTCTTAAAGATAATTTTTTAGGGATACAAATTCTCCTTCAACAAACTCCCAATTCTAAGAGGGCACCCAGACTTACCTCCAAATCAGTGGGCAGAGGCATTTAAACACGTCCAACCTGTCATATCCCAAGGGGCAGTAGAACCTGTCCCCCTCAGGTCAAACAGGCAAAGGCTTTTATTCCAGACTATTCCTTGTTCCTAGAAAAGAGGGCATTTGGTGCCCCATCCTGGATCGATCCATTCTGAACACCTTCCTGGTGGTCCCCAAATTCAAAATGATAACTTTGCAGCAGCTGCTGCCTATGTTGACAAAAAATGCCTGGTTAGTTACCCTAAATCTAAAAGATGCCTACCTCCACATCCCCATAAAGGAATCCTGCAGGAAATGCCTTTGCTTCAGAGCAGGCTCACAACAGTTTCAGTTCTCTGCACTACCCTTTGGCTTATCTACTGCTCCCAGGGTATTTACCAAATGCTTACCCCTGGCCATAGTTTTTTGCAGACAGAAAAATATACAAATTTACCCTTATCTGGGCGACTACCTCATTCAGGCAGATTGCATAGAAAAGCTCCTCAAGGACCTCCTCTTTGTCAAAACCATCCTAACCTTTTTAGGGTACACCATCAACGAGAAGAAATCAAAGCAAACACCCTCCAGGAAGATCATTTTCTTGGGAGCACTGCTGGACACAGCATCCCAGATGGCCTTCCTATCCCCAGAAAAGCAGAGCTTCCTGCCTGTCTATTTTACCCAGCTGGATTCCAGACGTCACCTGACTGTGAGGACGTTCCTGCAAGCCTTTGGGTATATAGCATCTTGCATCCTTCTAATTCCTCTGGCCAGGCTTCACATGAGAAAACTTCAATGGTACCTAAAGAACCTTTGGTGTCAGCACTCTCAACCTCTAGAGATCTCTCTCCCTCTGATCCCCTGTATAAGGGCCGAGTTTATCTGGTGGGCAGGGGCCTGTGCTGAGAACAAGGGTCTTTCCTTCACCCTCCACCCAAATGGGCAGACCATTACCACCAATGCCTCATACATAGCTTGGGGTGCTCACCTAGAAGACAGGTGCACCCAAGGTCAGCTCATTTTGATACAGGACAGCTGCTGTTCTCCCATCCTTTGATTAAACAGTTCCTCAGAGGGGCTTCTAATATCAGACCTCCAGAAGGCCACCCACTCCAGCCTGGGACCCGAATTATGCTTTGGAAAAACTGAGGTTACCACCCTTCAAACCTGCTGCTTCAGCAGAACTAAGATACCTCTCCTGGAAGACTGCTTTTCTCCTAGCTATCACCTCAGCCAGAAGGGTTTCAGAACTTCAGGCACTGATGGCCATTGAGCCCTTCATCATCTTCCATGCAGACAAGGTCTCCCTGAGGACTAATCCCTCCTTTATGCCCAAGGTGGTATCTAATGTAACTCTCAACCAGGCCATATATCTACCCACCTTCTTTCCTAACCCTCAAAACAAGGGTGAAATAATTCTGCACTCACTAGACATGCATAGACAGCTCAGATACTATCTGGACCATACTAAACCCTTCAGGAAAACAGACCAACGACTTGTCAACTTTGCCCCAGTGGCAGAGGGGAAGCCCATTTCCAAATGGATATCACACTGCACGATCCCTTACACATCAAGCAGAAGGAAATGATGGCAGTACAAAAGGCTCTGACATCCTTCAAACTCCATCTCAAGGGGTTCTCCTTATCAAAACAGACAACACCACAGTAATGTGGTACATCAACAAACAGGGAGGGGCCCAATCTTACTCTCTGTGCAGGCTACCCATGAACTTCTGGCTGACAGCCTCTTACATGGGACTACACCTGATAACCCAATACCTACCAGGGATCAGCAACACCCTGCCAGACCACTTAAGAAGAAACTTACTGGACCCCACGAATGGCAGCTCCACAGGAAAGGCTTTTTATAAATCACTCAGGCATGGGAGACTCTGGAGGTGGGTCTCTTTGCTTTGCATCTCAACCATCAGCTGAAAAAATTCTGTACCAGGGAGTATCACCACCTAGTGTGGAAGGTGGATGCCTTGACCTTCCCCTAGAACACCCTCTTTGTGTACACATTCCCTCCTCTGCCTCTTATTCCAAAGATACTGATAAAAATAAGGGAGGGGAGACCAAAGGCCATCCTCATTGCTCCAGATTGGCCCAGACAACATTGGTATTCTTTACTGAGCAGCCTGACCTTACAACCTCCCAGGCAGCTTCCCCTGATCTCAGACCTCTTAACTCAGGTGGGGGGAGGGGGTGCTATACTCAGACTTGCAGATTCTTAAACTATCAGCATGGCTAATACTCTAAAGGCAAACAAGGGACCCCTGTTAAGCAAACAGGTTCTAGACATTATCATAGAGGCCAGAATGCCCAGCACCAGAAAATCTTATGCAAAAAAAATGGAAAAGATTCTGCTCCTAGAGCCATTTCAGAGGAAGCAGTATCTCACAAACTTCCATCCCTGTTATCTTGGACTACCTAGCAGAGCTAGTTAATACTGGCCTCTCCTTCTCCTCTATTAAAATCCATGCTTCAGCCATTTCAGCTCATTTTGATACAAGACAGCTCCTGTTCTCCCATTCTTTGATTAAACAGTTCCTCAGAGGGGCTTCTAATATCAGATCTCCAGAAGGCCACCCACTCCAGCCTGGGACCTGAATTATGTTTTGAAAAAAACTGACATTACCACCCTTCGAACCTGCTGCTTCAGCAGAACTAAGATACCTCTCCTGGCAGACTGCTTTCCTTCTAGCTATCACCTCAGCCAGAAGGGTTTCAGAACTTCAAGCATTGATGGCCATTGAGCCCTTTGTCATCTTCCATGCAGACAGGGTCTACCTGAGAACTAATCCCTCCTTTATGCCCAAGGTGGTATCTAATGTAACTCTCAGCCAGGCCATATATCTACCCACCTTATTTCCTAACCCTCAAAACAAAGAGGAAAGAATTCTGCACTCACTGGATGTGCATAGACAGCTCAGATGCTATCTGGACTGTACTAAACCCTTCAGGTAAACAGACCAACTACTTCTCAGCTTTGCCCCAAGGGCAGAGGAAAAGCCCATTTCCAAACGGATATCACACTGCATTCATTCCTGCTACAGATTGCACGGGACCCCCCCCCAAGTCTATTCAAACCCATTCCACTAGGGCAGCCTCCACTTCCACAGCATTCCTCAGAGGAGTTATCCAGGGACATCCTGGAAGCTACCACCTGTCCACACCTTTACCAAGCATTACCACCTACCTCTGTTTTCTAAGGCTAGGGCAGGGTTTGCCTTTGTAGTTATGCAAGGCATGCTGACCATTCCTAGGTCTCTTACTAATCCTACCACCCCTCTCCGCAGCTTTGAGAATCCTCCCACAGGTAATGACTGCAACAGTGAAACACGAAGAACATAGTGCAGTTGTGTACACTTACCATAAATGTAAATGTTCGAGTGTATTCATTGTTGCAGTCCTGATTTCCCACCCTCCTTCCCCCTTATATCTTCTTTCTTTAGGGAGACATAAATTTCTAATGGTGGCTGTTAGCCACCAGGACCACATTACCATATTTACTTGGGCCTCTGACTGGTTAGGGCAAGAAAAACTGATATAATGACATCGGCTGCCTTCCTTTATAGCACTGACGACCTGACGTCAGGCAGCAAGCGACAGCAGCCGACGCAGAAAAACATTGACTCTGGTATTCGGGCCGGCCAAGGGCTACCACAGCAGGGATAACCCATAGGTGATGACTGCAACAGTGAATACACTCAAACATCTATATTTATGGTAAGTGTACACAACTGTACTTTCTGTCTCCACTGTAGACACACTGACCACAGATGCCTCCCAACAGGGGGGGGGGGTATTTCTTTGGAAGTATGGTCAAAGGCATAGTCCCTGCCAAGAGACCAATTCCCACATCAGTGTACTAGAGATGAGAGCAGTCCT
Organism: Protopterus annectens; assembly: GCF_019279795.1. Classification (NCBI taxonomy): domain Eukaryota; kingdom Metazoa; phylum Chordata; order Ceratodontiformes; family Protopteridae; genus Protopterus; species Protopterus annectens. Next base: position 456,212,314 of record NC_056738.1, read on the forward strand.
GTTAGAATTGCAGGCTTTTCAAGAGGTTCTCCATCTAGAGAATGTTGAGATTCAAACTGACAGCAAGTGTACGGTCTGGTACATAAGCAAGGGGGAAACGCGATCCTACCCGCTTTGTTGTGAAGCTATGAATGTGTGGCAATGGGGTGATCTCCTCCAACCACTTCATAGGAAATGCTCATTCTGGGGAAATCCAGCATACTAGTAGAAATACTCACTGGGTCCATTCTGATGCCTCACTAGTGGTTTCTCAGTCAGTCAGTGGTGGAGAACAATTTTCATTGATTGGGGCCAACCTTGTTACAATCATTTTGCTTCTTCCCACAAAAACAGCAGATGCAATAGGTACTTTGCCTTGATCCCCACTCTCAGGGGGGAGTCACAGAGATGCTCTAGTCCACATTTGGCCCTCCAGTCTCCTTTACGCTTATACACCAGTACCTCTGATTGCAAAATTCTTACAGATGGCTGGTTGGTTGAAGAGCTTGGTTATCCTCATTGCTCCCTTTTGGCCTCACCAGGTCTAGTTCCCTTTCCTTTGGTCTCGTCTTTGTTATCCTTCTTGGATACTGAACCCCAGCTAAGATCTTCTATCCTGTCTCTCTGGGATGAAACATCCCAATATTCCAGCCCTCAAACTAACCCCATGGTTTCTCCAGTTCCACTAATAGCTAGGCAGCCTAGGCTTTCTTCTCCAGTTTGTCATATCCTTTTGTCCTCACAGAAAGATTCCACTAAGAGGATTTACAAGAGTAAATGGAAAAAAATTATTGGTTTGGTCCCTGAGAAATGATATTGATCCTTCTACTGTCCCTGTTTCTTCTATGTTATAGTTTTTAGCTTTTGTCTTTAAAGAAGGTGCTTGTTTATCCACAGTCAGAATACAGTTGCAGCAATATCAAATTTTCACTCAGGAGACAATGCTTCTAGCTTGGTGGCTCCCAAGTTGTGCAAGACTTTCCTAAATGGCACCTTCTTATTCTGACCTCCAGTGAAAGATTTGTCACCTCCTTGGGATCTTATAACCCAGCAAAATCTTTAACCTTCATTAAAAAATGATTTAAAATGTCTGTGTTGGAAAATAACCTTTTTAGTGGCTACTACTACTGCAAAAAGGATTTTGAGCTCCAGGCTATATTTTTTCCAAAGCCCCTTGCATTGTTTTATCATAAAGACAGAGTTACCTTATGAATGAATCCTCTTTCCTAACAAAAGTGGCTTCTGAATCAAACATAAATCAAACCATTCATTTGCCAGTCGTCTTTCCAAATGTTTAGAACAAAAGAGAATACATGCTTATACCTTTTAGATGTGCATGGACAACTATGTTTCTATTTAAAGAGAAAAGATTTCAGAAAACCAACCTGTCTCTGTATTTTTCACCTAGCAGGTAGGCATCTCCAGTTTCTAAGGCTACATTGGCCAAATGGATAACCAACTGCATTTCCTGGATATATTCAGAGCAAGGGCTTTCCCTGCCAAAACCACCTAAGGCTCATTCAGCCAGATTCATGGCCATTTCATCTGCCTTTTGATCTAGAACATCCACTGATATTTGTGCAGCAGCCACTGTTCTGATGCTCATACCTTTATTATTCATTACAAATTGGACATAATTTCCAAAAGCAGAGCTGCTTTTGGTTCAGCAGTTCTCCGGAATATCTTTCCACGAGGGCCACCCAAGATTCACATAGCTGGGGACTTTGTCCTATCTATTGAGGAAGAATGAAATGGACAACATCAGACATATGTTATGTACTCACCATAACTATGCATCTGTGTTGTTCATTTTCATTCTTCCTCAACTTCCTTACATCCCTCCTTCCCCCATCCTGTTATCTTCTGGAGTGATCTGATGGATGTTTGGAACATGTTCTTCCAGGTTTGAGCACTGGTTTTATTTCTCTTCACCTTTCCTGTTATATATTACAACTTTTAAGGCAGCAGTCTCGATCTGAGGTGTTTTAGGTGGACTAGGGCATTGTGGGTAGAGGGAGGAGCTTGATAGTTGGATCTAAAGTCTGTGAAATGTGGCCAAGTTGGATTCAAGGGCAGATTGTAACCCATCCATTGAGGAAGAATGAAAATGGACAACAAATATGCATAGTTATGGTGAGTACATAACTAATTTTTAAATTGCAGTACTCTTCACATGTTTATTTAAATTGGTGTTGCAAGCTCCATTGTGAATACTTCTCATGTATTTCAGGACTCTGGTACCAAACTTGTGTTGAGTTTTACCAACGTGAAATCTTAGGTCAGGGTTATATTTTGCATAACAGTATGTTTCTTCAAGAGAAGGAGATATCTTGACCGAGTGTTGTTCAGTTTAAGCAGTAAGAACTTTTATTATGAATGATCTACTCTTCCCCTGATGGAAGAGTCAGTAGTGGTACAAGCACTTGTGTATGTGCATTCCTGCCCATGATGCATGGATGCCTGTCCTGCCCCTCAGTATACAAATGCACCTCTGTGACAGTTGTTACTCCCCAGCCTCTGGTTAAGTGCAAGATACTCGAAATAGTGGTGCAGTAGTGCTCAAGTAAAACAAATAAATCCAGAAAAAAGCACTACTGTTGCGAGTCCACAAGACAATTTATTCCAAATATAAAACACAAATAAAATTTAGCGCTTTTGTCAATGCCAGTTGACTTCATCAGAATAACCCAATGAACATGAAAAAAGTTTTAAATAGTATAAGCTTGACAATGATTGGCTGTTACACCTTACAAATTTAAAACTTATTTTTAAAAAAACATTAACAAAATTTTCAGACAATGCAAAAGTATGAATGAACTTAAAAAACAAAACCTCATAATTTCCAACAAGCATGCATTGTTCAATACAGCCCCCTATACCATCAAGTGAAGGAAACGCTTTATAAAAACTGGAGCATTTTTAAAACTAATACTGAAATTTTTCAAGTTTTAGGTGAGAAGCCTATATTTACAACCAAGATTGGCCGTAATTTAAAAGTAATCTTGGAAAATAAAAATAAAAACAAAAACCAAGGTGAACATGTTAAATCAAATGGTTGTAGACCCTGTGGTAGGTGTGCCTATTCTTACATATTGCAAGACAATTCTATATCTTTAGACAACAAGAATAAGAATGCAGTTTACTTAAGAAGGGGCGACTGTTATACAAGTAAACTGGTATACATTGCAAAGTGTAATTCTTGTATATCCTTCTACATTGGGAAGACAGAAAGGTTATTTAAAACTAGAATATATGAACATCTAAATGATATAAAGAACAAAAAGGAAACTAATGCTTTGTATAAGCATAGTACCCAATGTGTGGATTACAGTGGCTTCACATTTGTTATATTAGATCTAGTGAATATTGATGTTAGGGGTGAGATTGGCAAAATGTTTTAAACAATAAAGAACTTTTATGGCAATTAAGACTAGCAGCAAACTTCCCCCCAGGGTTGAATGACTATTTGACTATATTACCTATTCTGAAGGAAAAGGCAGGACATGTTTAAATGTCCTTCATAGGTTTAAATGTGACTATGCAATATAAACAACACAAAAGTATTTAAATATCTGTTTCTGTATTGAAAATTTAGACTAATATAGTACTTCCTTGTGGCAAACGGCTTAAAATAAACATGAGATTTTGTTTTTTAAGTTCATTCATACTTTTGCATTGTCTGAAAATTTAGTTAATGTTTTTTTAAAATAAGTTTTAAATTTGTAAAGTGTAACAGCCAATCATTGTCAAGCTTATACTATTTAAACACTTTTTTCATGTTCATTGGGTTATTCTGATGAAGTCAACTGGCATTGACGAAAGCGCTAAATTTTATTTGTGTTTTATATTTGGAATAAATTGTCTTGTGGACTCACAACAGTAGTGCTTTTTTCTGGATTTATTTTTCAAGTGCAAGATACTGCCGAGAAAGCTGACATCCTCCCTCTGAGGTCAGATGTCAGTGAGCTGGCTGTCAGTCACTCAAGCATCCCTCCAGCAGGCCATCCTTTTTACTGGGCCATCAACACCTCAAGTGGATACCCTAGTCTGTATACATGGGCCAGACATTAAACATATTATTTCAATATTTTCTTAATACTTGGAGTTTACATAACATTCCCCTTTGGTAGAGTGCTTGAAATCATTTTGTAATCATTGATGAGAGAACATAAGCCAGTGTTGTGATTTTTATTTATTTAATGATTCATTCATATATTCATTTGTTTTCTTTGTTAGCTGGAACACTGATCCAAATAGAACTTTTTCAGTTTCAGCTCAGTTTGCAACAGATTAAGAATCGTTGTTTGTTTACAAAGAGTCTGTTGCTGTGATACTGAACACTATAAACATCACAAGTGCAGGTAGATGAATGCACAAAACATGCGATAGTACAATCAATGCTGTTATTTTACAAGATGTACAGTTGTTGTTTTAGACTGAAGCGATTGAGTGATGAATAGTAAAGGAGAAAGATGCAACAGGTAGGACGGATGAGCAAAGAGTGGTAGGTAGATAGAAAAGGAGGAACTGAGCTATTTGAAATCATACCTTTATAGGATCATGGGGTCATAGCAGGTTACTAGGCTAATGACCATAGGGCCCTTACAAATCTAGCCAAGTTTTACCCTTATTTCCACGGTGAGCATCTATCATCCCTGTCCAAGAGGGACATAGGTGGCACCCCGGGGTGAACTTAAGGTCACCTATCCAATCAGATTGTGTTTGAAGAGAGACAATGAGTTGTTCTGCTTGACAATGAAGTAGGAGTCTTTTCCAAAGGTGTGGTAACCTCTGGGAGTCAACTCTGTCCCTCCAGCAGGTTCTGTTAATGTCACATACCAGGTTAAGGGCATTAGAGCGAGTAACCTGTGTACCATTTGACTTAATGGATGTGCAGCATTTCCAGTAAAGCAGGGTCAAAGATTGCCTTGTATGCAAGGCAGAGATCACCTCTGAGCAGTCTGTATGAAACAGAATAAAGTGACGGTGATTTCAGATGGTCCTCATAGGATAGATGCTGAAGACCTTGAGTTTTCTTTGTGAGGAACCTTTGTGTTCTCTCCAATTCTTGCAGGTGCTTGGAAAGGTGCATACCAAAAGGGGAGTTGTACTCAATTATTGGCCTGAAGAGCACAGGGAAGTTATAACTTCTTTTCATTTTGAGGCAATGGCTTTATTTATGAGATGAGCAATATAGAATGCCCTTCTTACTAATGTTGAGACATGGTGATCAAAGGTAAGGTTGGTCCTGTGTGTCCTGGTCTCTCACCACTGTGTACATATGTAGGGTGTTGCTATTGATGTGGTCGTTAGCAGGAACATCACTCTTACCGAAAGGGATGATAGTACATTTTTTGCATTGAGTTTAAGGCCATGACTTTGGCATCAATCATTTAATCTGATATTGTTAGTCTTCACTCAGCCCTTAACAGTGGGTTTGGTTCCGAACCTCAGAACCGAGACTGCCTTTTACTTCAGCTCACGCTCTCCAAACTCTCAAGCCAGGCTCTACCCATAATGTTCCTCACAGAGATTACCTCAGGTCTTGTTTGCCGCTTCGCAGACCAGACGCATAAATTCACTCTCTCGAGCCTTGGTTTACTTTGTAATTTCTAATTTTTTTTGACATTTAATTTCTAAAGTTTCCTCTTCATAATTCCTTGTATTTCTACATGCTCCTCCCTTTTCTTATTGTAGCTGGTTTCTAGATGTCTTCCCTCTACCATTGGTAGTGTACCCCCTTTCACTTCTGTTAAATAAAGGTAGTCTTTCATACAATCGCTGGTATTTTTCTTTCTTCTTTCTATCTTTAAAAAAAAAAAAATCTTGCTATGTCCTTCAAGGATGCATCTGCAGTCCTTGCAAATGGGGTTGTCCTGTCGTCAGGCAGCCCTTCGGTCGGCCGGATTCCAAAGTCTGGGTCTGGCCTCGGCTGGTGTCGCACTTCACCCGACGTCATAGCTGCAGTTCTTCGGGTATAAAGGCATCAGCCGATGCCATTTTCCCGTCTTTCTTGCCGCGTGGCACCCGAAGCAGAAGCTGTTCGCAAGTGCCGGTCGGTCAGATCCAGAGATTACTACTACCGAATACTACTTCGAAGACTTCTAAAAAGCTAAGTACCCCGTTGGGGACTCTTTCTTGCCTCAGCCGATGTCAGAAAAAGTGAATAACTGTTTAACTTGTGGGAAACAAATACCTCATAAAGATTTCCACTCTTACTGCTTACCTTGTTTAGGCCCAGACCACGACGTAGCAGCTTGTTTAGCCTGTGCTTCTTTCAACCGACGGACGCTTAGACGCCGGTCGGAGTTTGCTGAACAGTTTTCGGCTCAGATTTTGCGTACATAATGCCGTCGGATCCTCCGACTTCACAAGTTATTAAAGCAAAGAAAAGGACCGACACTCGCGGTCCGCGGTTTCGGCCGAAACCGCGGTTAAGCAAACCGCGAGTGTCTCGGTTTCGGCCGAAACCGAGCAAACGGTTCTATCTTCAGACGAATCCATGACTACTACCGAGGCCCCTTCTAACCTGGTTGAATCGGCCTCTGAAATTCAGCCTGCTACTGTGGTTTCACAAGAATTATCGGACACCATCCCTTTGGATGTTTCAACCCCTGCACGTGGTGCTGCTAGGCCGCCTGCAGCCATGTCCATAAAGGCCTTTGCCAGGGCTAAAGCAGCCAAAACTTCTAAATCTGTGCCTGTTAAGCCCCCCTCTCACAGGCCCAGTTCCAGTTCCCAAATGCTCACTCTGGCAGAGGATCTCATCTCTTTAATAAGGGGATCCCAATCTCATCCAGACAGGGCCTCTCAACCTCCTCCAGAAAAGAGACCTAGAGCAGAGCCCCCTGAGCCAGTGTCCTCAGATGATTCTTCTGATGATACAGACAATACAGACCATCCAGAGGCTCCTTTTTCTACTTATGAAGACTCAGATGCTGAGGAATCGATTCCTTCTGCCTCCCCACCAGAGGAATTTTCCTTTGGGGAAACCTTACATGCCATGAGAGAGCAATTCCAATGGCAGGGACAAGATTTCTCAGATTCAAGGAAAAGGCTTAGGACTTTTTTGCATTTACCACAACATAGGCCTTTAGCTATACCTCCAGTTCTCCCTGTTGTAGATGATGCATTTAATGATGCTTGCACTGCTCCTGATACTTTGCCTCCAGCCCCTGCTAAGCCCGATAGGTTCTACAGGGTCCCGGACACACATCATCATTTATACAAGGCTCATTTTGCAGATCCCGAGACTATCTCCCAGGGGCCTAAGGCAGTAGCTTCAACCTCAGTTAAAAACCCTCTTCCTTCCGAAAGGGAATCCAGGTCCTTAGAGAGATGGGGTAAAAAAGTATACACCTCTGCTACTCTCTCAGCTAGGGCTTTGAACCGTCAGTTTCATATGATCCAATACCAGGAGTTTATGCTTGATCAGTTAACTAAGAAATTGTCCTCTGATGATTCTTTAGATAAGAAATATGTTCTAGAAATGGTGCATAACATTCAGCAGGTTAGTAACCATTCTTTAAAATGTGGCTATGATGCACTGGAGGCTTCCTTTAGATCAGCCATGACTGGCACAGTTATAAGAAGGCATGCATGGTTGAAAGAACAGGTCTTGCCGGATCATGTTAAAGCAAAACTATTAGATGCTCCTATGGATAAGGTCAGTTTATTTGGATGCGCGTCGGGGCGTCAATGCGTGCCGCTCTGGTCGATGTTCTTCCAGTTTTCGCGTGGTGTTTGGTCATGGTTCTTGCACGAGGTCTGAGATTTAGAGTGCCAGAGTCGACTGACGTCAGAGTCTGAAGTATATGTTTGTTGCGGAATCCCCGGTTGAAATCCGCATTGTTTTGGGATGTCAGAAATTTTCTTTCCTCGAGTATTTTACGAAGAAGTTTTTGGCGAATAAGGATTACCATACTTTGTGTTTCGATTGAACCGTTACCCTCCTAATCGTAATAAGATGCGCTCTTTGGCTTTTAGGGCCTAGCGCACTATCCGTTTTTAACGCTCTTGTTGCCAGTTTTTTGTTTGCACAGGATTGAAATTATTTGAATACGAGGGATGCTTGTTTGTGTAATTATAAATAGCGCCAAGGACAAAGCACGGGAAGCCTAGCAAAGCGAACCTGACGACAGTCGGACGGATAGAGTAGAAGGAGCAGTGGAGCGGAAGTTCTGTTCTGGGAAACTTTGAGTCTAAAAATGCTGCAGTGAGTGGAGCCGCCTATCCTCTGCCCAAGTAGGCCGCAGTTTTGGGGCTTTTCAGTTGGCTGTTCTTGTAGAATCCCCCGGGGTGGTTCAGGCCCGAAGGCCTGTTTCTAGCGGAGGCTTCCTAAGCAGGTTCTTGGTTGTTCCAGGCTTCAAAGGCTTCTTTAAGCAGGTTTCGGGTCTCAGCCTCTAAGCATTCTCCAGTGTTGGCAGGCTCTTTGAGCTCTTCCATTTGCTCCTCTATGCCTGTTTGCCCCTTAGGCCTGAAAGTTTTCTATGTTGGAGAGTCTTTGAAGAATGTTGGAGGCTTGGGAGTCTTGGTTTTGAGGTCTTTTTGGGAGGCGCCTTATTCTGATTCTTTTGAGAATGATTAGTATCCAGTTTATATGCCCTCTGAGAGTTTTGATTTTACTCCTTGGATGCAGCCCATGTTGGAGGTTTTCTTTCCATTTTGGGAGCATTCCATCTGGATGAGCAGAGAGGCTTAGAAGGAGATTTCTCTGATTTCTGATTGCCTCTAGCTATTCTACCTTTTCTGAATGGTTTTTCATTTGTTTTTGCAGAGCATTCCTGTTCTCCTGACTCTTTTGCCTCCTTTCCCAGTTATTGAGCGGATAGGTTTCCAGTTAAACCAGGAGCTTATAAATAGGCTGCTTTTTTTCCTCCTCCCCATGTTAAGGAAACTTTTGCTCAGGGGCCTGAAGGTTCTATCTTTTCTGTGAAGGCCATCTAAGGGATGGAAAGGCCTAGGCAAGGGCCTGAAGGCAATAATAGAAAAAAGGGGCTAAAAGTGTACCAGCCTTCTGAGGAGCGTTAGATTGTCAGTTTCATATGTTAAAAATGGTTGGTAACTTCCTCCTTTCACAATTGAAATTACAAGGTACAGCTCCTGTTGGTAGGTATTGACTAAAAAAAGATAGCCATGAGTTGGTTCATTTTTGTGATGTTTCTGGTAAGCATTCCTTGCAGTGGTTTGCCAGCTTTGCAGGCGATGCTGTGGCTGGGGCTGCCAACTGTTCTTGTCCTGGTGTGGCTGGGCCGCGTGGTTTGAGGATTGAGGGGATCCTGAGCTGTGGTTTTGAAGGATTTTTTTCATGAGGGTACACAGTCTTGTGCTGTTCTTGTGTTGTTGTGGACGCCTGTGGGCCAAAATTGAGGACAAGTTGTAGTCTATGCAAACTGTTAAGGATTTTTTGCAGGGAGGATAATTGTTTTTGCAGAATTGGCCTAATAGGTTTTAAAGAAAATACTAAACCAAGGACAGTCTAGGGGGTGGATTCCTAGCATTGTGTAGAAACTTTATCTTCTTTTAGTACTACAGAGCTCAAGGTTCTTGAGGCCTAGGACAGGAGTTGGAAGGGGGTCAGTCTGAGTGAGGGCAATGCAGACCTGCCTTTTCAGCTTTCAGACTTCTCTAAGTGGGGCAGCTTTCAAGCTGCTCAGAAGCAGACCCTGTTGTCAAGTTTCAGAGAGCCAGGTATCCAAGACCTCAAGACATTTACCTAAGGGAACGGTTACAGGTTTTTTATCCATTTTATTTCTCCTCTTTATTTTATTTCAATACAACTCCTCCTTAAAGACATGAAGATGGGTCAGCAAATTTCTCAAGAACTCCCTCTCTCAAGCTGTTATCTTCCTTTGCTCATGTGCCAGAATCACTGTCAGTCCAGTGCACACTTTTTATTTCCTAGTACCAAAAAGCCCTTTCGTGGAGACAAATAGGGGATAAAGGGATCCTCAGCACTACCAATTTTGGTTATCAAGACCAAAATTGACCAATTACAACTCAAAGTACACTCAACACTTTTTACAACAACTTTTTTAGATCACTGGGTTTAGATCTTACCTGTTCAAAAGGAGATCTATGCAGGGCTTATCTTCGTTTTCGAGCTGGCCTTTATGTGCAGGAAAGATTCTCTGCATTAAACCTTTTTCTGCATCTACTGCTTTTAATTATCAGGTCCTCATTCTTCTTCCTGTGCTATTCTACTTCAGGCTAAATTCTCAGCAGCCTATAATTCCTTAACCAGTATTTCAAAGTAGCAACGAAGGAGAAAGGATGACCTTTGATGGCTCACTTCACTGCATCCTTAGTATGCCTATGCTAAGGTATTCTGTGAGCATAATAAAGTTCTCCAGTGTCTGTGGAGCAGAACTTCTCTTTAAACTAAATAGAGTCTCAACAGCAGCAGATGGCCCTGAGACATTCTACAAACAATAGTTCCAGGAACTTGGACAAACTTTGATCTTCTCAGTTACGGTATCACTACAGACAGCAGTCCTTCAAGCCTTCAGGTTCATCCTTCAAAAATTCCTGGTGCTTCTTCATCTTACTGCTGCGCAGGAAGCTACAATGAGGAACCAATGGCAAATGGACCAAGCACTGCACTCAATGGTCTTTCAAAAACTGGATAATAACTACTGTTCCAAAGCCTTTTTTGTGCAAAGGTCAGGAAAATCACTGCCACAATTTGGAATGAATTGAGTGGTCTGAAGCTGAGTCAGAGCCGCGACAGATATCTGTGGCAACAGATTAGGAAGCTCATCTCAACTCTAAGTGGATCTCAGACAAGAGGCCTGACACCTATGTCCATCACGACAACAACATCTACATGCGCCATTAAGGAAGAGAGTGCATCTAATTATTTCAAATAAATACTTCTCAAGGGTCTTCTTCCAGAGGGCAGAAGTAACACAACGAACAACCTACACATTGTATCTTCTGCCACACAAAAACATTCACATTCATTGTACAACAAAGGCATGCAAGCACACATTTTGTGGGAGACAGCTTGCAAGCAATGGTTCACAGCTTCAGCAGGCGGAGCGGGGCACGGGAACTCTCTATGTGTGTGTTTTCTACAGCAATGATGTCTCACGAGGTGGAAATGGAAGCAGATGATATTCAAAAATCAAACAGTGTCATGGGGACTCACAGATATAAGATGTGTTAAGTGTCTCCACTAAACCACCACCTGCCAACACAACCATCCGAAGAGGATTTCATCACACAGCTTGGAGTGGATGTGCTCTATCTTTCAGTTGAAAAAATCGCTGTGTATATTTTCTTCCCTCTTGCTCTCTTCCCAAAGGTGCTTCTTCCAAAAGACAAGACAAAAAGCCAAGGGAAGATTTAATAGCAGATGATTTCGGCCTCGGCAGCACTGGTACCCATTACTGAAGAGTTAGGAAGCTTCCATGGCCTTTACCCATGAGCTTGACCCACCGCTATCATCAGGGAGGTGATGCGTCTGCTCAATGTCAAGCTTCACTCTCTTCATCTAACAGCCTAATATTTCTGTTTTGAAGGGACACATGAAGGTAACTCCTTCACAAACAAATGTCATGATTATGGAAGCCAGAAGACCTAGTACAAGAAAAAGTCCAAGGAAAAATGGAAAGAGATTTTGTTTGTTTTTTGCAAAAAAAATTTGGAGATTTCTGAGCCTAATTGAGTGTGGCTCTTCAATATCTTACTGAGTTATTGGACAAGGTTTGTCTTTCTCTTCTATTAAGATTCATGCTGCAGCAATTTCAGCTCACTATGATTGTGACCCACCCATTGTTTTCACATCCTTTGTTTTGCAATTTCTCAATTTCTTAGGAAAAGAATATAAGACCAAAGAAAGCCTACTCTCCCTCCTGACCCTCTGCTTTGTGTTGGGAGAACTTACTACTCAACCTTTTTTACCTCTCCATTACTCTGCGACTAGAAATAGACTTGTCATGGAAGACCTCTTTTTGTTGGCATTTTGTCTGCTAGAAGGGTTTCTTGAGTTGCAGGCCCTTATGGCGGTTGAGCCTTTTTTTTTTTGATGATATATAGACTCGTGCATTTAATCCATCCTTTTCCTGCCTGTGGTAAGGTGGTTTAGTGTGGCTTTAAAAAAAACTATTCATTACCTATACTTTATTTTAGATCCTCAAAATAAATAAAGGGGATACTTTTACTTTGTACACACACAGGCATCGCGTTATTATATAAGCAGGACAGGACTAAGGGCAGTCTCAGCTCAGCAGTTTGTTGTTTCTTTGCTTTGAGTTCACAGGGCAAGCCTGTGTCAAAACAAACTATTTCTTCTCCTGCTCAACAGGTACTGAAGAAAATGGAAGAGAAGGCAAAATCTGTACAAACAGTGAAAGATTTCTTACAGGTTCAGCCTCCAAGGTTTAGCAGGAACTGGCCTTCCAAAAATTGGTCCTTTCCAGACTCCTCTAAAACTCAGAGAGGCAGGAACAGGTGTTCAAGAGGCAGAAATCAATCCAGAGGGGGTGCTTACAGGGGACGCCAGTGGCAAGGTAACAACCAGCGAGGCACAGACACAACTACTACCACTGCAACAGGACAATCACAGTGACTTGGCTCTGACACCGCCTACCAGGGAACAAATAGCAGCACCCTTAGGCGGAAAGTTAGCCTTATTTTCAAAAAACTGGCACTACATCACAACAGACAAGTGGATTTTGCAAACTATAGACCAAGGCTACAGGTTTCATTTCCATACTTTACCAGGAAAAAAGGAATGCCAAACCTTCCACCAAATCAAAAGACAGAAGCTCTAAATCAAATAGCTCAATTAGTAAAGATGAGAGCTGTGGAAAGGGTACCATCTATGGAACAAGGAAAGGGATTTTACTCCAGACTATTCCTGGTACCAAGAAAAGAGAAAAATTGGAGGCCTATTCTCGACCTGTCCACTTTAAACACATTCATTATTGTTCCAAAATTCAAAATGCTGACCCTACAGCAACTTCTTCCCATGCTGGGCAAGTAGTATTGGCTGGTGACTCTAGATCTCAAGGAGGCATACCTGCACGTCCCCATACGACCAAATTGCAGAAGATACCTCAGATTTCTTGCAGGATCAGAGCATTATCAATTCTCAGCATTGCCCTTTGGCTTATCTACTGCGCCCAGAGTGTTCACGAAATGCCTGGCATCAGTAATCGCTCACTGCAGGCTTCAGGGAATCCAAATATATCCATACCTGGACGACTGCCTGATACAAGCGGACAACAAAAACAAGCTAACAGAAGACTTACAAAGAGTCATTCGCACTGCAAGCCCTGGGATATACAGTCAATATAAAGAAATCAAGACTGATACCATCCCAAAGAATAACCTTCTTAGGTGCAGAATTGGACACAGTAAAACAGATGGCATTCCTAACTGCAGAAAAACAAGAACAACTTCCTCTCTACTTCTTGGCATTAACAAAGCAGAACAAACTAACAGCAAGGAAAGTACTGCAGGCCTTGGGCTTCATGGCATCCTGCATAATCCTGGTCCCTCATGCCAGACTGCATATGAGAAAGCTACAGTCGTACCTGAAGAATTTATGGTCTCAACACAGGCACAACCTAGAAACCGAAATACCACTAATCCCATGCCTGAAACAAGAGTTCTTATGGTGGGCTCAGGCATGCCAGTCAAACCCAAGTTTGCCCTTCCACAGCATTCAACCAAGCCAAACCATCACAACGGACGCCTCAGACCTCGGTTGGGGGGCCCACATGCTGGACAAGTGCATACAAGGCTTATGGACTCCAGATCAGCTGCACCTGCACATAAATCAAAAGGAAATGCTGGCAGTCAAACTAGCAATCCAGAATTTCAGACCATTCCTCCAAGAAGGGCAGTTGATGATAAGGACAGACAACACCACAGTCATGTGGTACATCAACAAACAGGGAGGCACTCATTCATACCCTCTATGCCGGATGGCACTGGACCTATGGAATATGGCTCTGAGCTACAACATTCAGTTACAAGCAATTTTTGTACCGGGAAAAGAAAACATCCTAGCAGACATATTAAGCAGAACTACCTCGGATGCTCACGAATGGATGCTACACCCGGACATCTTCAAGGTCATCACAAAGAAATGGGGACTGCCACAAATAGACCTATTCGCATCCCCACTCAATCACCAGCTCAAGAAATTCTGCACAAGGACGTACCACCCACTTGCTTGGAAGGTGGACTCTCTATCTTTCAGTTGGAAAGGCCTGACAGCATATGCATTCCCACCTCTTCCTTTGATGCACAAGGTGCTGTTGAAAATCAAAGAGGAACGTCCAAGGATCATTCTGATAGCTCCAGACTGGCTAAGACAACATTGGTACCCATTACTGAGGAGCATGTCTCGGGGGAAAATGTGGACACTACCCCTGATTCCTTTACTGTTAACTCAGAGCGACTACAACACCTTGCATCCAAACCTGAAAACTCTGCAGCTGACTGCCTGGAACATTACATAAGAGCAACTAACCCAGATTTATCCCAAAGGGTTAAAGACATTATCCTTGAGGCCTGCAGACCCTCAACAAGAAGGAACTATGCAGGAAAATGGAAAAGGTTTCTCATTTGGAGTACTGAAAGGGGAAAAGATGTGTCAAAGGTAGACATTGCCAACATCCTGGAGTATTTGGCAGAGCTTCTCCATACAGGCCTGTCCTATTCCTCCATCAAGATACATGCATCAGCTATTTCTGCAGAATACAGCTCGATCCCCTGTCTTCTCAAGATCCTCTACTCAGGCAGTTTCTGAGAGGAATTAAAAATGTAAAACCTCCTAGGAAACCACCATTACCAGCATGGGACTTGAACTTTGTGCTAGAAAAATTGACACTCCCCTTTCGAACCAGCAGCAACAGCAGATCTTCAACACCTATCCTGGAAAACTGCTTTTCTGCTGGCAATTACCTCAGCAAGAAGGGTTTCTGAGCTACAGGCTTTAATGGCAGTACAACCCTTCCTAATATTCCATCAAGATAGAGTGTCCATGAGAACAAATCCTACATTTATGCCTAAGGTGGTATCCAGAGTGTCTTTAAACCAGGCTATCCACCTACCTACCTTCTTCCCCAAGCCACAGAACAGGGGGGGAAGACTGCTGCATACTTTGGATGTACATAGACAGTTGCGCTACTACCTGGACAGAACCAAGGGCAATAGAAAAACTGACCAGCTTCTGGTAGCATATGCAACAGGAAGGGAAGGAAAAGCAATTTCAAAACAGCCAATCTCCAAGTGGTTAGGAAATTGCATCAGATTCTGTTACTCCTACCATGGAAAGCAAACTCCACAGAACATAAGGCCTCATTCTACAAGGGCTACAGCCACTACCACAGCTTTCTTACGAGGAGTGGCTACCAAGGACATTATAGAGGCTGCTACTTGGACCTCCGTGCATACATTTGCCAAGCATTATAACTTACCTTTATACTCTAGATCCCGAGCAGGGTTTGCCACTGCTGTTTTGCAAGGGATCCTAACTACACCATAATTTCTTCTTCCTCCTCCCCTAGTTTGGCTATGGTATTCTACCCATTTGTAGGACTGCAGATGCATCCTTGAAGGACATAGTACAGTTTTGTACCTACCATAAATGTAGATGTCCGAACAGGAATGCATCTGCAGTCAGGATTACCCACCCTCCTTCCCTCTGTGGTATTCCTAGGGTATTTGCCCATCTAATAGCTAGCTGGGGGGGGATAACTTATGGTGTATTTGTTTGTATATATGTACATACATGCTTATTTTTTGTATTTGCCTTCTACTTTTTGGAAACATTGGCATTTATCCAAAATTTAGCTATCCAAGAGGGCAACTGGCATCTGGGGCAAGAAACACTGAGGAAAATGGCGTTGGCTGATGCCTTTATACCCGAAGAACTGCAGCTATGACGTCGGGTGAAGTGCGACACCAGCCGAGGCCAGACCCAGACTTTGGAATCCGGCCGACCGAAGGGCTGCCTGACGACAGGACAACCCCATTTGTAAGGACTGCAGATGCATTCCTGTTCGGACATCTACATTTATGGTAGGTACAAAACTGTACTTTATCTATATTCCTTCCTTGTGTGATTGCTTTGAACCTATTATGGTGGAAAAACAGGAGAAACTTTCTCCTTCTAAACCATCTAAGGGCACCTCTGTGTTTAAAAGGTATAAGAAATGTAAGGGCAAAATGCCCAATTCAGACAGCCATACCCTGTGTGTTTATTGCCTTGGTAAGATTCATTTACAGGAGAACTGTTCGATTTGTCATGGATTTTTTTACCTGTACTTTAATGGAAAGGAAAAACAAATTAATCTTAAAAGCACTGCTTAAAACTAGATTTGATGAGCTATTTCTGAGTCCAGAGCAAAAGCTGGTAATTTGTCATCTTTCTTCCTCTTCTCCTGCCTCAAAGAAAAGGCATTCCTTAGTTCCAAAGTCCTCGGAACCATCAAGGAACATAGCTAAACCTTCCTCAGTACTGAAGAGTTCATCAGCACCAGAGGATTTGTCTAAACTGACTATTACTACTACCACTATTTGGCTTCGGAGCTGACAGCTTCTTCTTCGGTACCTACTGATATGTCAGTACTGAAGCAACTGGGGCTGCCTCCGCTCACAAGAACATCCTATTCCTCTTCTGTGGACCCATTTAAAGACACTCCTTTTGTGGAAGTGAGACCTCTGAAATCTCCTTCCACTGCATCTGTTTGATCTACTAAAAGTCTCTCAGAGACAGACATCATAAAGACTGGTGGATTAGCTACTGGTGGCAAGGGGATTGCCCTCAGTTCTGAGCGACACCGGCGTTGCAACTGTTTGTCCTGTGACACCTCCATATCCTCCTCTAACTTTTACTGAGCCTTTGGAGGTCCTGATCCAGACTCTCTCAGCTCCAACTGTCTCTATTCCAGTAGCATCTTACTCTCCAGTTCTGAGGACCACCTTGAGTAGCTCCGAGCTTTCAGCACTGGAGACCTCCCAGACTCTCTGGTCGGGTAAAACATGCATGGTACCTTTTCAGTTCCTTCTGAACCATCCATGTCTTTCACTGCCTCGCCTTTGCAGCGTTGACCCAGACTTCTGTTCCGGAGGCAGCTTCTTCAGTGCAGGGTGTGACCCCAGTTCTAAAGGAGTCTATTTCGGTTCTGGGCTCCCACCCCTCTACTGGGGGGCCAGCCTTCCAGATTATGGTGAGGGCACAGTCTGTACCATCCCTGTCGGGACCGATTTCGGTATCCCCTCGACCTGACCTGTCTCATCCCTGGGACAGAGAGCACAAAATTCTCAGGTAACATATACCTTGGTACTCTCTTCTCTATCCTTGATCATCCTCCCCGAGGAAGTCCCTGCAAAAAGAAGGTGCAAGAGGAAACACTTAGACTCCCTGGAGGTGTCTTTCACTGAAGATACTGATTTAGATGAAGGGGAAGTTCCCCCAGGTTACTCCCTGATGATGTTTCCTTCGGGGACATCCTAGAAATCCTGAAACAGAGAGGTGGCTGGTCCTCCTCCCATCCTTCCTCAGAGGAATCAGTATACCTGGAGGCTTTTTGTGCTCAACCCTCTACTTCTTGGATCTCTCCACCCACTGATGATCTCATTAAATTGATCGCTCAGCAGGCATGGAAGATGCCTGATGCCATAGAGGCAATCCCTGAGAGACCTGACTGAGTATTATCAGCCCCTAAAGAGGAACCACATTGGGCCAAAGGAATTCCCGTTGACACCATGGTGGTAGTGGCAGCCACCAGAAAGGAACTTGCTGAAGAAATTCCTACTATCCATCTTCCTAACAAGGAGTCTAGGACTTTGGCTAGATTTGGGAAGCACGTTTATGCTTCATCGACCTTTGCTGTAAGATCCTTGAATTATATGGCACACTTTACAAGACTACATAGGGATCTGATCAAGGAGCTTTCAGATACTTTTGAAGGAGCAGTAGCTGAAGGGGTACAAGATAGTTCCTTCTCACCTTGTGACCCTAGAAGCAATTTCTAACTCATCCATGAGGCTTGTTGCCATAGATTTGAAAAGAGGACTAGGACAAACGGGTTCAGGCATTGCCATTAGAAGGCTATGAGAATTTGTGGAGCCATTTAAAGCATCATTCGTCAATGCTCCGTTTGATGGATCTTCCCTGTTTGGTCCCAATGTAAAAGATACCCTAGCCAGATGTGAAATGGATGGTAAGACCCTTTCTGCCATCGGTATACGTTTCTCCACTCCTCAAAGGCCGTATTCTAGGAACCAGAGAAGTGGTAGACTATTGTTTAAAAAAATCCAAAGGGCCTTTCCAGGGTTCATGAGGCAAGGACTTTCCCCTGGGCAGAGGGGGAAGCAATGGAAGGTGCCGCCCTAGAGGCAGAAATGGACAGCAGAATTAGGGATTCAGAGAGGCCTTCTCTGGAGCTTCCTACCAGCACCCCTGAGTGGGTGCCCAATTACCCATCTCTGGAGGCAGTCCGGGCGACTTTCTCTGCACCAATCTGCCTGACAAATGTTAACATCGGACAAATGGGTGCAGGGAATCATATCTAGAGATTATCAAATTTCACTATCACAACCTCCAAAACCCCAGAAAAAACTGCCAGACGTACCACCCAGTCGCAGGGAAGCAGCCATTCTAGAAAATCAAAAACTGTTAAGCAAAAGAGTCATCCAAAAAGTCCCACCAGACCAGAAAGGATCCAGATTTTACTCAAGGTTCTTTTTAGTGCCCAAGAAAACATGGGACTGGAGAGACATCTTGGATCTCAGCCAATTCAACAAGGCTGTTCAACAAACTAAATTCCGGATGGTCACGGTTCAGTCGATACTTCCTTTCCTGCAAACAGACAAGTGGGTGTGCTGTATTGACCTCCCAGATGCTTATTACCACATAGAAACGAAAAAGAGCTCCAGGAGGTGTTTGCGCTTCCATCTGGGAGCCAGTCATTTCCAATTCAAATCACAGCCCCCAGATTGTTTATCAAGTGCATGGCAATGGTGGAAGCTCATCTAAGACTTCAAGGGTTTCAAAAATTTCCGTATCTTGATGACTGGCTCCTCACCGCTGCCACCAGACACCATCAATTAGAACAGGCAAGAGATTACACTAAACATCATTGTGCATCTCTGGGAATAATTATAAACTTCAAAAAGTCAGCACTTCAACCCATTCAAAAACTGGACTTCATTGGAGCCCACTTAGACACTGTCTCAGTAACTGCATTTCTCCCTCAAGAAAGGCTACAATGCTTAAGTTCCCAGGTTGGTCAATTGCTACACAATGACAAGGTCCCAGCAAAATTAATTCTGCAAGCCTTAGGCTCCATGGCAGCAGGAATCACTCTAGTCCCCTTGGCGAAGTATCACATGCGGATGTTGCAATGGCTACTATCGTTCCAATGGTCTCTCATTTACCAACCAATGTCTCAACTAATTCTGATTGCCAGTCATTGCAAGCATGACCTGTTGTGGTGGCAGCACTCCACCCAGATTCTCATGGGTCGTCCTTTCTTTCTCCCTCTGCCCCAAGCCACAGTGACCACGGATGCCTCCCAGACCTGATGGGGGGGGCATTATCTGGGCAAGACCATCCAAGGCATGTGGTGCCAATTAGAGGCCAACTTGTACATCAATGTACTAGAGATGAGTACAGTGCTGTTAGCGTTGCAAGCATTCCAAGATGTCCTCCCTCTAGGAACAGTAGCTATTCAAACAGACAACATTTCAGTAGTCTGGTACAAAAACAAACAAGGGGAACCAAATATTTCCATTGTGTCAAGAAACACTCAGAGTTTGGCTATGGTCAATTTCTTCCAACTGCTTTCTTATAGCAATGCACATTCTGGGGAGTTCCAAAGTAATAGCGGACAAATTGAGCAGAACTATTCTCATGCCTCATGAGTGGTCTCTCAACCCAACCTTGCTGTGATCTCTTTTCCTCTCCCCAAAATAAGTGCAGAAGTTATTTTGCCCTAATCCTCCCTCAGTGGGAGTCACGTTTGGCCTCCTGGTCTGCTTTATGCCTTTCCCCCAATTCCTCCCATTTCACATTTCCTGAAGAAAGCCAAAAGGACGGAAAACTCAATAATCCTCATTGCCCTCTTCTGGCCTCGGCAAGTTTGTTTTCCCTTCCTGTTGCCTCATTTGATTTGGAAACTATGGATTCTGGACCCAGATCCAGATCTACTGTCTCATCTGGAGGGCATGGTGCATCCGAATCTCCAAAACCTAAAGCTCACTGCATGGCTTCTCCAGTTCCCATGATTGCCAGGCATCCTTCTTTTTCATCACCTGCCCGACAGATTATTATCACTCACCGCAAATCATCTATAAAGAAATTATACCAAAGCAAATGGGAGAAATTTGTTTGATGGGCTCTGCACAATGGAATAGATCCATATTCAAGTCTTGTCCACAAGGATTAGATTTTTTAGCTTTACTTTACCAGTCTGGTTCCTCTAAATCAACGATTAAAGTGCATCTAGCTGCAATTTCAAACTTCCATATAGGACTGGAGGGTGCTCCTCTGGTGTCACACAAACTGTGACTGTGTAAAGCATTCCTAAAATGTCTTCTGATGCTAAGACCTCCATTAAAAGGACCTCTTCCTCCTCGGGATTTAACTATGGTCCTTCAGGCCCTGACTCTGAACCCCTTTGAACCATCGGCAACTTGTGACTTAAAATATCCATCCTGAAACACCCTATTTTTGGTGGCCATCACCACTGCCATAAGAGTCTCAGAACTTCATCCCCTGTTGTGCCAGCCTTCATACTTAATATTTCATAAGGATAGAGTTGCACTTTGAACCAATTCTTCCTTTTTGCCCAGGGTTGTATCTGAAACTAATATTAATCAGATTTTACAGCTACCAGTCTTTTTCCCAAATATTTCAAACAAGGGAAAATATGCTCTCCATCTTCTTGATGTGCACATACAACTACGTTTTTATCTTCACAGGACTAAAGTATTTAGAAAATCAAACCAACTTTTTTTTGGCATTTTCTTCTCTCCATCTAGGTAACCCAATTTCTAAGGTTACCTTAGTTCAAGCCCATTCTACAAGAGCAGTATCTACTTCTGCAGTCTTTCATGCCAGAGCTTCTCTAGATGACATTTGTGCAGCAGCCACTTGGTCTTCTCATCATACCCTCATCACTTATTACACATTAGATCAGGTCTCAAGGGGACGAGCATCCTTTGGCTGTATGGTGCTTAGGAATATTCTTCCATGAGACCTCCTGTGGCTAAAGTAGCTGGGGACTCTGTCCCACTGTCAAGGGCTGAGTGAAAATTGACAACATCAGATAAAGAAGCTATGTCTTACCATAATGTTCCATCTGTGTTGTCGATCTTCAATCCTTGACCTCCCCACTCCCAGTCCCCCATCATGAGAATCCTAGTATACCGAATTTAGACTTTAGCTAGCTTTCCTTTAAGGACTCATATTTGCCCTCAATTAATCGAATTATCATGCTTTTTTGAACTTTCACATCTGACTGCTACTCCTTGGGAAACTCGATCTGAGGTAATCTCTGTGAGAAGCATTATGGGTAGAGCCTGGCTTTAGAGTTTGGGGAGGGCAAGCTGAAGTAAACGTCTGTCTCGGTTCTGAGGTTCAGAGCCGAACCCACTGTCAAGGACTGGTGAAGATCGACAACACAGATGGAACGTTATGGTAAGACATAACTTCTTTTTTATGTAAGAACCTCTTGTGCGATGTTCACATCATTTGGAGATTCTATGACAACTCCCAGTTTGCAGTCATCAGCAAACTTTGTCAGCCACAGACCTTTAGTTGTAGCTTGCACTTTGGAGAAGTAGATTCCAAACTGTAGAGGTCCCAGGACTGATCCATGTGGTGCACCACTGGTTATAGCTCTGCTGTTGGAGGTAGATTCCCCTAATTTGACTATATGGATTCTATCAGTGAGATAGTTAGTGACCCATGTAATGATATAGGGTTGATATCTAGCTGGGTGAATTTGTCAATGATGCCTGAGTGGAGGATAGTGTCAAAAGCCTTGGCTAAGTCTAGGTAGGCTGTGTGCACAGATATCCCCTCATCAAGGGCCTTGGTGACTGTCTTGAAGAAGTCCACCAGGTTTACCAGGCATGATCTCCCTTTGATAAATCCAAACTGAGTAGGGTCAAGTGTTTGGAGGATACCAATATCTTTGTTGATAAGGTCCATGATGATTCTCTCCATGGCCTTATGGATAAGGCTAGTCATTTCATCTGTCACCTAGTCAGGTTAATAGGTCTGTAATTCCCAGAGTCAGTGGAAGCACCACCTTTGTGCAAGGGGATAATGGTGGCCTTTTTCCATTCATTTGGGATGAAGCCAGTGCTTAGACTATGATTGAAAAGAGTACCCAATGGCATTGCTAATTCTTGTTTGAGCCCTTGTAGGACACAGCCTGGGATGTTGTTAGATCCCATGAATGCTGTGTTTTTGACCTTAGAGAGGGCATTCACGACATGCTGTTTAGAGATATATGGTAGAAGACAGGTTGTAGGGATGTCTTGGGGTAAATGTGGCAGGGAAGGGGAGTGAAGTTTTCACAGAACTTGTCAGCTAACAGGTTAGCAATGTCCACAGGCTCAGTATATGGGGTATCATTAACTATCAGTTTGGCACAATTCTGAATCTTTCGATCTAAAGTAGGCAGACTTCATTCGTCTGCAACCTGTGGGGTATCGGATCCGACCTCGGATCCGAGCCGGCAATTCAAAAGCTTAGGCTCCGAGCTCCTAGCTCCTCCCTCTTACCCATAACCCCTTGCCAAGCCCTGACTGACCTCAGATTTCGTTTGCCGCTTTTCAAGTAGCTACGGAATTCCAGAGCTCCTGGCGTTGGTGAAGATAAGAACTAAATTTTTGACTAAAAAAAGTTTTAAAATCTTTATTTTCTTTCTTGATATAGTTAGTGTTGAGTGTGTTTAGGCTTTCCACTCTCTTTTAGTTAATTTTCACGGGTTTTGCGTAGTTTGTTTGTGTGTGTTCTGTGTTAGGCCTTAGGGTTGCGATGTCTGAAGCCCATAAGGCTGTGTTCTCGAAATGTACCGAGTGTGGCCATAAGCTGTCCCCAGCGGATGGCCACACTCGGTGCGTTAAATGCTTGGGGGTTGAACACCTGTCATCTGGTTGTACCATTTGTGCAGGGTTCAACCCCCGGGCTTTGAGGGAGTGGAGGTCGAAGTTGGTGCTGGCGGGTCTTTTACCTCCAGATACCGCCCGGCCTCTGCCCTTCCACTCAGCAACCTGTTGCTGTGAGTTCTCCCTCCGGCTGGGACTCAACCTCCCTCTAAGTTGCTGGAGGGAAGGAATCCTCTAAGGAAAGACAGAAGGAGAGGCACAGGGAGAGGCACCTGGCGAAGAGCCGAAACTTCCAGTTCGGCTCCTCCATCTAAGCGGGCCTCCCTGTGCCTTCTAGCTTTCCTCCTCCTCAGCTCCACTCCCTCGGTTCTCTCCTGGACCCGAGGAGGAGGAGGCTAGCCCTTCCAGGAGGTCTCCGAGGCTCTCTAGGTCCGCCGGTGGCCTCCACTAGGTCAACATTTTCTATGAGTGAAGCTGATATGGACCGGATGATGAGGAAATTCATCCAGGCCCAAATGCAAATGGGAGTGCTCCTAGGCCCCCATCCGGGAGGGACTTGACCCCTTTTTTCGCCCCTTGGCTCCTTCTCCGACCCATACCACGGGTTCGGAGCTGTCGGCGCCGGGCAGATTTGGATCCGGGGTGGGTCGGATCCGATGGGTCGGCGCACCTCGGATCCGTCCCATCCCTTGAGTGCTTCGGGTACTTCGGACCCGACCTCTCGGAGCCGAGGGCCGAGCCTCGGATCCGAGGGAGCTGGTGTGTCTTCGGCTCCGTCCAGGTCGGAGCGCACCGGCCTCTCGGATCCGACGGTTTCGGCGCCGACTCGATCCGCAAGGCCGGATCCGAGTGGGGTCGGCTCGGGCTTAGAGAAGCTGGCTCCCCCTCGGCTTTCGACGTTGTGGAAAGGGCACTGTCGAGGACATCCGGACCCCCGGTCCCTGCCACAGCTCCTTCCCGCACTCCATTGCAATTGGGCCAGGCCCCCACCAGCCGGTCCCAGGGACAGCCCGCCTTGATGTCCCAAGTGGTTCCCTTGGAACATCCAACTGCTGAAGAGTACTCCTCGGACAGCCCCCCCGATGAAGTACCTCGGAAGCGTAAGTGTAAGAGGAGGCACATGGACTCCCCTGAGTCCGTCACTGAAGACACAGACTTGGATGAAGGGGAAGGCTCCCCTAGGTCACCCCCTGAGGACGTCTCATCTGGAGACATCATGGAGATGTTAAGGATTGGGGGGGGGGTCTGCCCCCAAGGCTTCTTCGGACGAGTCTGTGTTCTTGGAGGCATTCGAGGCGGGCCCTTCTACCTCTTGGGTGTCCCCTCCTGCTGACCCCCTGGTGGATCTTATTTCCATCAGGGCGTGGAAGGATCCGGACACCATTGAGCCTATCCCTAAGCGCCCGGACCGCATTCTGTCCCCTCCATCGGACCGCACCCACTGGAGTAAGGGTCCCCCAGTAGATGCCATGATGATGGCTGCAGCCACGAAGAGGGAATTGGCCCAGGAGAGTCCCTCCGTGCATCCTCCGGGCAAGGAGTCCCATTCGATGGATCGCATTGGGAAGCGAGTTTTTAGTTCAGCAACTTTCTCCTTGAGAGCGCTGAACTACATGGCACATGTCATTAGGATGCAGCGGGATCTGATTAAAGAATACGCTGCATCTCCCGGAGTCCATCTCGAGTGAGGATAAACAGGTTTACTCCACCCGAATGGCCACTCTCAGATCAGTTTCCAATACATCTATGCGGCTACTTTCTCATGCTACTGAGGGAGCCGCTAGAGCCAGCGGAGCAGGCCTAGTCATGAGGCGACAGGCCTGGCTCCGCCATTGTGATTTTGCTGAGCCCTTCAAGGCGACCTTCGCGAATGCCCCCTTCGATGGTTCTGCCTTGTTTGGCAAGACTGTTCGTGAGACATTAGTCCAGAGCGAAAAGGATGGGAAGACGCTGTCTGCCGTCGGGAGTCCGCTTCTCAGCTCCCCAGAGGTCCTTCTCTAAGAACCAAAAGGGACAGAAGAAGATGTGGTTCCGGAAGTCGCAGCAGTCCCAACCTGCTCCGGACAACCAGTCCTTCCGTGGCAGAGGAGGACGGGGAGGTCGTCGTGCTAGAGGCAGGGGGGCTCCTGGCAACTTTGGGTCCAGAGAACCTTTCTCTGAGAGACCCACGCAGCAGCCCTGAAGGGTTGCCCGGCTGTCCGTCTCTGGAGGCAGTCGGGGGGCGGTTTTCGAGGCACCTGACTTCTTGGGAGTCCATAACAACAGACAGTTGGGTGCTTCGAGTCATATCCAGAGGATATTCAATTCCCCTATTCAAGGTTCCCAAATCTCGCAGCCTCCCAGATGTTCCACCCGACCAAAGGGAGGCGGCAGCTGTTGAAATCGAACAGCTGTTACAAAAAAGAGCCATCCAGTGCGTCCCCTGAGATCAAACCGGATTAGGGTTTTACTCCAGGTTCTTTTTGGTGCCAAAGAAGACGGGGGACTTAAGACCAATCTTAGACCTTTCCCAGCTGAACCTGTCAGTAACCAAACAAAAGTTCCGGATGGTCACCCTGCAATCTATACTTCCCCTCTTGAGGGAGAACGACTGGATGTGCTCCATAGACCTCAAGGACACGTACTACCACATTCGGATGGACAGACGATCCAGGAGGTTTCTTCGCTTCTGGCTGGAAGCCAGTCATTACCAGTTCAGGGTCCTCCCCTTTGGTCTCACCTCAGCCCCCAGGGTGTTCACCAAGGTGCTAGCGGTGGTAGCGGCCCACCTGAGGCTCCAGGGATTACAGGTCTTTCCGTACCTGGACGACTGGCTCCTGACGGCATCATCAAGGCATCTTCTGTGCTCAGCCAGGGATTACTTTCTTCAACAAGCACCAAGGCTGGGCATCACGATAAACTGGGAGAAATCTTTTCTGAACCCCACACAAGTTATAGATTTCATAGGAGGAAGACTAGACACCAGATCAATGCGAGCCTTCCTCACCCCAGACCGTATTGCCAGCCTGAAGTGTCATGTGACAGCGATCCTGCAACCATCTCCAACTGCAGCTTCGGTCCTGAGGGCCCTAGGTTCTATGGCGGCAGCTATTCCGCTTCTCATTCATGCCCGTTTACGCATGCGGGTTCTTCAATGGACCCTTCAAGTTCAGTGGTCCCCTCTTTGTTCTCCTCTAAACGCTCCGATTGCGGTCAGCAGAGCGTGCAGGGACTCCCTTCTTTGGTGGCTTCTTTCTCCGGAGCCCCTGGCAGGGAGACCTTTTTGCGCTGCATTTCCCCGAGCCACAGTGACCACGGACGCTTCTTGCCTCGGGTGGGGGGGGCATTCGGCGGGGAAGATTGTCCAAGGCACGTGGAATCCCACAGAGACGTCATTGCATATAAATGTCCTGGAAATGAGGGCGGTGCTCCTAGCGTTGCAAGCACTTCACCACGTTCTTCCTTCAGGGACTATTGCGATTCAGACAGACAACATGTCAGTAGTCTGGTATATCAACAAACAGGGAGGAACCAGGTCTTACCCCCTTTGTCGAGAGGCCATGAGAGTCTGGGAATGGGCAATTTCCACCAAACGCTTTCTGGTAGCAACGCACATTCCGGGAAAGTCCAACATCCTTGCGGACAAGCTCAGTCGCACCATCCTTTCTCCACACGAGTGGTCTCTCAATCCTCAAGTAGCGAAGAAGATTTTTGCCGCTTGGGGCAACCCGGTTGCGATCTTTTCGCCTCTCCCTCAAACGCCAAATGCGACAATTTCTTCGATCTACTTACCACACCAGGAGAGTTCCCGAGAGATGCTCTGGTGCATGCTTGGCCTCCCGGTCTCCTTTATGCCTACCCTCCACTTCCTCTGATGCAGAGGCTTCTGCAGAAAGCCAACAGTTTGGGGAGCAGAATGATTCTCATTGCCCCATTCTGGCCTCGACAACCTTGGTTCCCCTTGTATGGTCTCACAAAATCAATCCACCATGGATTCTGGATCCAATTCGGATCTCATCTCTCACCCTCTGGGAATGTCAGTTCCCAATCTGGACCCTGAAGTTGACAGCTTGGCTGCTCCAGTTCCATCCTTAATTAGGACTCGGTATCTCATCACCGGTCAAGGCCATTTTAGTGGCAGCTCATAAACCTTCCACCAGGCAGGTTTATCGGAGTAAATGGAAGAGATTCTCTATATGGGCAGTACAGAGAACTTTGGATCCTTTCTCGGCACCTATGTCAGCGGTGCTGGATTTTCTAACAGACCTCTTTCATCAAGGGGCTAGCTCTTCCACGATTAAGGTACAATTGGCAGCTATCTCGCATTATCACATTGGTCATGACACAGCTCCCCTTATGACGGTAAATTATGCAAAACATTTCTCAAAGGAGTTTTTGTTGAGGCCTCCAGTCAAGGAGGTTGTACCACCCTGGGACTTGTCTTTAGTCCTGCAAGCCCTTACTGCTCCTCCCTTCGAGCCTGCAGCTTCTACTGATTTAAAGTACCTTTCCTGGAAGACTGCCTTCCTGGTAGCTATCACTTCAGCCAGAAGAGTGTCTGAGCTTCAGGCTCTGTGCGTCAAACCGCCTTACCTTTCTTTCTTCCCTGATAGGGTGTGCCTCAGGACCAATCCTTCTTTTCTTCCGAAGGTCTCTTCTGAATCCAATATTAACCAGTCAATCAATTTACCTGTGTTTTTTCCCAAGTACTCAAACAAAGGAGAATACAAATTGCATTCCTTGGATGTTCATAGACAATTACGTTTTTATATTAACAGAACAGCTGGCCACAGGAAATCAGATCAGCTGTTCGTCTCCTTTGCTAAATTTGCTCTGGGTAAAGCAGTATCTAAAGTCACACTATCTAAGTGGATTGCTAATTGTATTTTGCAGGCATATGACACCAGGCAGACCTGCTCCTCAGAGGGTTACGGCTCATTCTACTAGGGCAGTTTCCACGTCAGCCGCCTTTAAATCCCGTGTATCATTGGATGATATCTGCGCGGCAGCTACTTGGGCCTCGCCTCATACTTTTATTTCTCATTACAAGGTGGATGTTGTTTCTAGAGGAAGAGCATCCTTTGGCTCAGCGGTGCTCCGGAACATCCTTCCATGACGGCCGCCCAAGATTCAGGTAGCTAGGGACTCTGTCCCACAGGTTGCAGACGAATGAAGTCTGCCTACTTCAGATTTAGAAGTTATGTACTCACCATAACGTTCCATCTGAGTAGGTGACTTCATTCGGATGCAACCATCCCCCCTTCCATCCCCCTGACCTTTATAGAGCGAGTATTTATGCTATTTTAGTGTACTGTTGTCAGTATTTTGAGGCAAACTCAATCTGAGGTCAGTCAGGGCTTGGCAAGGGGTTATGGGTAAGAGGGAGGAGCTAGGAGCTCGGAGCCTAAGCTTTTGAATTGCCGGCTCGGATCCGAGGTCGGATCCGATACCCCACAGGTTGCATCCGAATGAAGTCACCTACTCAGATGGAACGTTATGGTGAGTACATAACTTCTAATTTTTGGTTACAGATGTAACTAAAGAATGCCTTATGGTTGACCTTAGTTGAGGAAGTTAATTTGGATTCATAGTTAGCTTTGGAGGACTTCAAAATGAGTCTTATTTGCTTGTTTAAGCTGAAGAGGGAGTGTTTCCAGTTTGGGGCTCGCTTCCTCTTACTCTTAGACAACAATTTCTTCCTCTTATTTTAAAGCCTGTTAATGGCAATTGTCCACCAGACAGGTTTGCTCTTCCCTCGAGGAGCTTGTTTTGGTCCTGTCAGGTATGGCAATGTGAATGCATGTTCAGGTGTTTGTATATATAAAGTATTTGTGTAGAACTCTGCATAGTTGCCAGATCCATCTGAGGGAGGAGGTGCAGTGAAGCTATTTGTACAATCTTGTAAGAGGTTATAATCTGTTTTGGAGAGGTTTTTTAGTTTAGGTTGTGCTACGGGGGGGGGGGGTCAGATGTGATAGTAATGTTGAATGAGACTGATTTCTGGTCAGATCTCACCAAGGAATACCTCACAATGGGGGTGCTACAGTGGTTCCCCCATATTGGTAAACACCAGTTCCAGGATGTTGGCATCTCTTTTGGGGGTGTCAGCTAGCTTGTCCAGGGCATTGGAGTTAATAAAGTCGAGGAACCTTTGGGCAAGTGAGTTTCTGCATGAGTAATTTCCCCGGTCAATGGATGGGTAGCTAAAGTCGCTCAAAACCATGGTGTTCGGATGTATCTTGCTAGACTCAAGTAGATCTAAATAGGCAGAGTGGGTGTTCTGATTCATGGAGGGGGTGCTGTAGCTGGCAGTGACTTGAATAAGTGTCCTACCAACAGTTAATTGCACCTATAGTATCTCCAGGGAATCATGCTGTCTAACCAGTCTGGAGGTGTATTTATATTTAATGAAAACTGATACACCACCTCCTTTAGATTTCAAGCCTTCAGTTTGTGATCTGAATGTGTGGAAGGAGGTGTAGCCCAACATGGGTGGGGTGCTCTCCACAGCCTTGAAACAGGTCTTTGTGACTGCACAAATGTCTCTCTCTTCCAAGGTGAGGACTGCTTCCAGTGAATGCAGTTTCCTGTTAAGACTCCAAGCGTTTAACAGCAAAACATTGAGGTTGTTCTTAGCTGGAGTTCTTACATCGGGAATTTTGTCCTTGAGACACTGAAAAGGCACTATGGCGGTGGGAAGAGCCTTGGCCAGTAGCCGAAATCCCAGGGTGACAGATGAACACCATCTCGGTCAAAGCATCAAGGTCTGTCGGTCATGTCATCCCAGGCTGACACGATACTGTATCCCCTTGGAATGACACCAGAAACTAAGTCAATTATCGAAGTCAGTCATTTTTTGTGTGTATTGAGGCATCATCCTAGTTGAAGGTAAAACGCTGTTTAAGGCTAGAGACATACCAGCCTGAGACACACAGTCCGAGAGCCCAATCATGTCTCTGTTCATATAGTCCAGAGAGGTATGTCTCAAGTCGTTCACACCAACATGGACTATGACAGACTCATAACAGTACCTGTTGTTGAGAGACTTGAGTGCATGTGTGATATGGTGGATCTTGGCACCTAATAGACAGCTGACCGTGACCTACTACTTTTCTTCTTTTTTTTTTTTTTTTTTTTTTTTTACATGTGATCTAGCATTTCTTTAACAGCCTCCTCTTTCAGCAGTAAAGCTGTAGTTTTTCTCATATTAAAGCATGTAATTTCTTAAAGTAAACCAGGTCTCATTAGTAATTTTGTTGGGGCTAAAAATCATGGAGTGCATTACATAGGCCCAGTACCCCAGGAGAATCCACGGAGTAGACACTGCACAAATCAGACATGGTACAAAATCACTCTACACAGCTAGCTGTGTTTCTGTAGACCTTCGGCAACCACAGTGTGGTAGGGATGTATAAAACAGTTGAAATATATGAAGAGATGTTGGTATGTGACTTAAAAATCTGTATCAAATGCCCCACAGTGTCAAAGCCACTATGATACTAATTGGAAGGTAGGAGCTACTGTCCAGTCTAGGCCTGACTGTTGCACAATAAAAGCCATACAACAGCCATTAGTACATATGTTGTGGACACACAGAACAGATAAGTTTTTCACATTACCTTTAATTGCCAAACGTACTTGTACATGTATGTAGACGTTTGTTGAATCATACATGTGCAGTTTGCTGGAATCTCTGCTGGAAGTGCAAGGCTTGCTAGTCTTGACAGTTAAAGAAAAAACAAAACAAATGATGTTCTGTAGTCCTATCTCGCCTTCATTGTTACATATGGGATCGAAGCCAATCCTCGGCTCTGATTTGGCCTATTTACAAGCTGGAAGTCTTCTAGTTGGCTCGTGGCTAGATAGGTATCCCATGGTGCACCAATACAATTCTCAGGTCTCGTTTGCTGCATCTACGAGTTTGGTTGTGCTTCTCTTTGGCTCTGGCAAAGTTTTTCAGTTATTCAAAGTTTATACAAAATTTTTGGACTTTTCTACTTAAATCTGTTATTATATTATTGTTTAGTCATAGTGTAGTTTTCAAGTTAGAATAGTTAGCATTTGTAAGTGCGCCTTTTGTGTGCAATTTCCTTTGCACAATTGGCCTTTTGCCTTCATAGCATTTGGTATCCTGTGTGCTGGTTTTTCATGTTAATAATTAGAGTTTAGTAATTGTAGGTGCCGTTTGCACTCAGTTAGACTGTGTGTTGTTTAATAGTCATAAGTGATTTTGCGGATTTCTGCTTGCTAAATTTGTTAGTGTTGTTAATTAGTGTTGTTAACAGAACGAGGTTCTGTTTTCCTTGTTGAGTAAATTTGAAATTTACACTTATTCCAGTTTGAGTGTGTGACGACTCTTCTTATTGTACCTTTCCCTAGGTCTGTTTTAGTTAGAAGACCTAGTTTTCTGTTTCCTTTTCCTGCCCAGTCTAGGTCCATTTAAGTTAGAGGACCTAGTCCTCGTGGTGTCCTCCACTTTCCTGTAGGGCTAGGCACGTTTAAATTAGAGGACCTAGCCTTTTCTTTCTGTGTGTGTTTGAGAATGTCTAAAGAAAGCAAGGACCATAAGCCATTTATCTTTAAGAAATGCATAAAATGCTCACAGAAGATGTCCATAACGGATGGCCACAGTAACTGCGTTTACTGTTTGGGGGCCATCCACTTACAAGAAACTTGCTTATTTTGCCACTCTTTCAGTGCTAGGGTGTTGCAAGAAAGAAAAAAATAAGCTCATCCTAAAAGGTCTTCTAAAACCTTCCTTTGAGGAAGATCTGGCTAGCTCTTCCTCCTCTTCTAGATCTCAGGGATCCAAAAAGGAAAAGTCTAAGTCCTCTAAGAGGCCCTCCTCCACACCAGCTGGCATCAACGAGCCACTTCTTAAGATTACTAAATCTGATAAGTCCATGGTTTCATCGGCTCAACAGAGTTTGGTGCCGATTGAGAGTAGTACTGTGATTACAGGGTTGGCTCCAAGAAGTTCAGAGCTGACCTCAGAGAGTATTTTATGGAACCAGTATATGGATCCTCTACCAGTCTCCCCTACATTGAAGTCACCGATACTGCAGAGATCCCGTTCTCCTACTCTGTCCTCCAGGTCTTCCAGGAGTTTATCAGAAGAAGATATAGAGAGGGTAGTGCTGAGACTCTTGAAGTCATCTGCCTTACCAAAATTGTTGTTGGCTCCGACCCAGTTGGTTCCGGAGTCACTTGAGTCTGTTAAGCCCCCTTTGGTTATTCCTCCTGTGAGCCATGCTGGCCTTTCAGAGCCAGAGTGTTTGGTACCACCATGGAACCCTCAGCTCCAGCTCCCCCTGTGGCTGTTTCAGAGCCGAGTTCTGCTCTGACACTCTCGGTGCTGTCCGTGGTGTCTAGGATCCGAAGATCCCCAGTCGGCCCCGACAGGGATGCCTGGAACCAAACCTCTTTGGTTCCTAGTTTTCCTCTCGGTGCATCTGTGAGGGTGAGTTCAGATCCTACTCTCTCCATGGACAGCAGAGATCCTCAGCCTCAGGAGCCACCGGCCGGTGGCCCCCACTCTTCTGAGACCTCCCCGGAATATCCTTCTGAGGAGCCCTCATGGAAGAGAACATGTAAGAGGAAGCATGTAGACTCCCAGGATGAGTCTCTGACACTGACCTCGAGGAGTCAGAAGGGTCCCCCAAGTTGTCTTCTGATGATGTCTCTTTCATAGACAATCCTGGAAATCCTTAAACAGAGGTGCGGCTGGCCCACTGTCACCCCTTCTGATGAGTCAGTGTACCTGAAGGTTTTCGGGTCTCAACTTTCAGCCTCTTGGCTGTCTCCACCCTTTGACGAACTGATGGAGCTAGTTAGTCGAAAGGTGCTGGATACTCCTGATGCCTTGGAGCCAGTCCCCAGGAGACCGAATAAGTTTCTTTCTGCATCCCCAGAAAAGGATTTTTTGTCTAAAGGTATTCCTGTAGATGCCATGGTGGTGGCGGTGGCCACTAAGAAGGAACTAGCAGAGACTTCTTTTGTTCATCTGCTGAATAAGGAGTCTCGAACGATGGATATGGTAAGCGTATCTTCTCTTCAGCGGCATTAACCCTTAGATTGCTGATCTACCTTACACACTTCACGAGGCTTCAGAGAGATCTCCTTAAGGAGTTAGGAGATTCTCTACAAGGTACATATACTGAGGGAGTCCCTGATAAGGTGTCTGCCCAGTTGTCCACCTTGAACTCTATCGTCAACTCATCCATGCAGCTTATTTTGTATGCAGCCGATGGAGCGAGTAGAGCAGCGGGTTCAGGAATTTCCCAAAGGCATCATTCCTGGATGCGTTTGTGTAACTTTGCGGAACAGTTCAAGTCTACCTTTACCAACCCCCCCCTTTGATAGTTCCTCATTGTTTGGACCCAAGGTAAAGGACACTCTCACCCAGTGCGATCAGGAAGGAAAAACACTCTCTGCCATGGGAGTATATTTTACTGTACCCTCTAGACCAGGGGTCTGCAACCTGTGGACCTGGAGCCGCATGTGGCTCTTCCATCCCTCTGCAGTGGCTCCCTGTAGCTTTGAAAAATAATGGCCACTCTACCATGCACGCACACACACACACACACACACACACACACACACACACACACACACACACACACACACACACACACACACAGAGTGATCGAGCAATGGACTTTAAATGTGGCTCTTATAGTTAGAAACTTACTAGAATAATACTGTTTCTGTTGCCATGCATTCCACACACACTGAGAGCAATCGAGCGATCCCCTGGCAGCAGCAACATCTCCTGAAAAGGTTTCTGTACCTCTGTTAACTCTCAAACTCTTACCACAAGAAATCTGGACAGAGCCACAAATAAAGGGGAACAAAGGAAAAATAATAGGGACAAACTTTAAATATTGCTCTTATAAACTTAGAAACTTGCTAGAATAACATGGTTTCTGTTAACATGCACTTTCCACACACACACACACACACACACACACACACACACACACACACACACACACACACACACACACACACACACACACACACACAAAACCTCCCAACTGTGCAGATTTTTGCAGAATGTCCTGACTTTTGCCATCATATTTTTGCTCTGTTTCTCAAAATTGTGGTTTTCTGGCAAATCACTGAGGGCAAAATTCAGAAAAAGTAGACATTTGAGTTTCAGACTTCACACCCTTCAGAAAATTAACGCAAATGCAAAATCTGTTATTCTGTCAACTTTCTAGGTTTGTAAGAACAATATTTAAAAAGTGTCCCTATTTTTGGGCCTTTGTGCCCCATTACTTATGGCTTTCCAGATTTCTTGTTCTAAGAGGTCAAGAAATATAACACATGCACACAGACACACACACACACACACACACACACACACACACACACACACACACACACACAGATCAAGCAATCCCAGCAAAGGAACAAAAATAGGGATGGATTTTAAATATTGCTCTTATAAACTTAGTTCATAGGTAGGTACTGGGCTATCTGCCCAAAGGCATATATTAGCCCAGCCACATTGTGCAGTATTCACCGCCCCTTTGGATAGTTCCCTAGGCCCTTGATCTAGCAGCTAGTACCCTTGGCCCCTATCTAGTAGAGCTGTTGGTATGATCCCTGGTGTGAACTTTCTGTTACCCATCCACTCGTCAAGGTTCCTCTTGAAGAGTGATAGTGAGGGGCTCTGTCTTATGTAGATCGGGACCTTGTTCCATAACAAGGGAAGTCTTTGTGAAGGGAATCTATCCCTCCAGCATGTTGTATTCATTGTTGTGCTGAGGTTTATATACCTAGAGCGTGTAGCTCGAGTAGATTTTGTTTTGCTAAGATGGAGCATGTTCAGCCCTACAGAGTAGTTTCAGGCATGTATCCTGCACCATTCGTTAAGAGCTATCACATCATGTGCTTGAGACTGAATCCAAGGAGACATTTAAGAAGAATGTGGCTGTGCAGAAAAAGGTAAAGAAAAGGGAGACTGGGATGGATGAAAGGCAGAACATGGAGTTCACTATGAATGCAAGCAACATACGCTGTTCTCTTCTGCACCAAATAAACAAACAATGTAATGGCATGTAAAAATTGGAATTAACAGTCTACAGCTAAGACTGTTGTTCCCCAAAGTTCTTACATTTAGTCATCATGACTATTACTGCAGACTTTATTTACGAAGTCCACTGGAACCATGGTGGTTCCTTTTTCAGAAGCAGTAGAAAAGCACAAAAACAGCGGACTTGTATGCAATGAAACTAACAGGATTCAAGTCTGGGCAAAGGTTCTGCAACCTAGCATGACAACCACATAAATTATAGGATGACATAGAAATGGATTTTAGTAACATAGAAGTCCTTATGCCAGTTTATCCTCATCGGTACTCTAACCATAACCCTAGACCTAGATTATGCAGACCATCTTATGTAAATCTTGACGGACAGAGAATAATTTCCTGAATTTCACACAAACTCAGCTACCAACAATACGCAGACAGCACTGGTTTACCACGCCTTGCGCTATAAACTGTATGTTTTTATATATAGTATAAACTACTGTATGTATAAAGCTTTATACGCTGTGTTATCTTCATTTTAGGGGTCAGATAGGTTTTGTGGCTCCCAATGAATTTTATTTGGTGGGAGAGGGGCCAAAATGGCTCTTTTGATAGTGAAGGTTGCAGACCCCTGCTCTAGACCATATCCTAAGGGTCAGAGGGGTGGCAAGATGTGGTTCAAGAAATCCCAGAGGTTTTTCCAGGATGCACAGGGTGACACCTCCTTCAGAGGCAGAGGAGGAGGAGGAAATGGTAGACGCCGCCCTAGAAGCAGGGGTGGTCTGCATAATCAGGGAGGTTGCAATTCCTTTTGGGGCTGGCCTTATCAGCACTCCTGATGTGGGGCCCGACTGTGCTTCTCTGGGGCCAGTTGGGGGTCACATTTCTTTGTATCCAGAAGCCTGGCTGGGTATCATTCAAGACAAGTGGTACAAAATATTATTACCAGAGGTTGTGTCATACCCTTTTCTCTTCCACCTTTTGTTCCCAAGAGGATCCCGGATGTTCCACCCAATCACAGGGATCAGGCAACTGTAGAGGTCAACAAGTTGCTGTCAAAAAGAATCATCCAAACCATCCCAGTAGACCAAATAGGATCCGGAACTTACTCCAGATTCTATTCAGTGCCACAAATGTACAGGGGACCGGAGGCCCATTTTGGACCTCAGCAGATTGAACGAATCAGTGAGGAAGGACAAGTTCCGGATGGTGACACTGCAGTCTATACTCCCTTTATTAGAGAAAGAATTGGATGTGCTCAATAGATCTCCAAGACGCTTACTACCACATAAAAATGGACAGGGAGTTGAGTAATCTACGCTTCTAGCTAGGAGCCAGTCATTACCAGTTTCGTGCTCCGCCCTTTGCTCTCAACACAGCCCCCAGGATGTTCAAGTGTATGGCGGTAGTGACAGATCACCTGAGACGTCGAGGATTCCAGGTGTGTCCATATCTGGATGACTGGCTCTTGACCCCCCCCCCCAATCAGGCATCTGCTTCATCAGACCAGGGATGCTACCATTCAGCTGTGTGCCCAGCTGGGAATGTCTATAAATTGGGAAAATCTGCCTTATTGCCCTCTCAGTCTGTGATTTTTATCGGAGCAGAGATAGATGCAGTAGACATGTTGGCTCATCCTCCTGTAGAAAGGGCACAGAATCTGGTTCTTCAAATTCAGTGCCTTCTCCTCTTAAGAAAGACCAAAGCCAAGACTATTCTACAGCTTTTAGGGACCATGGCTTCCACCATATTGCTAATGCCACTATCCAGACTACACATGAGGATTCTTCAGTGGCTCCTGTCGCCCCAATGGTCCTTTCAGCATCTACCATTATCTCATCACATTCTGCTGACAGACTCTTGCAAGAAGGACCTCATTTGGCAGACTCTACCCAGTTAACCATGGGCACTCCATTTGTTCCTCACCAACCTGTTGCCACTGTGACCACGGATGCCTCACAGGGTGGGGGGGGCATTATCTGGGCAGGAAGTGTCCAAGGCACATGGCAATTTCACAAGGCTCACCTGCATATCAGCATTCTAGAGATGAGGGCGGTGCTTCTGGCATTGCAAGCACTTCACGACCTTCTGCCTCTGGGGACTATTGCAATACAATCAGACAACGAGTCAGTAGTATGGTATATCAACAAACAAGGCAGAACTAGATCTTACCCACTTTGTCAAGAGGCCATTTGAGTTTGGAAATGGGTGATATCTTCCCACCATTTTTTGGTGGCAACGCACATCCCAGGGACAACCAACGTGATAGCTGGCAAGCTCAGCTGGGCAATCCTGATGCCTCATGAGTGGTCTCTGAAACAAGAAACAGCAGAACAGATTTTCCACAGATGGTGACAGGCTTGCTGCATTCTCTTTGCCAGTCCAATCAATGCCAAATGCAGCAGCTACTTCTCCCTCATTCTCCCACCGGGGGAGTCACCGAGAGACACTTGTTCACGACTGGCCCATCGGTCTCCTTTATGCTTTTCCTCCCTTCCCTCTCATTGCCAAGGTTATTCAGAAAGTGAAAAGGCTGGGAAGCAAACTGATCCTCATTGCTCCTTACTGGCCTTGTAAGGTTTGGTTCCCCTTTCTCTGGCATCTTCTCCTAGAAGATCCTTGTATTCTGGACCCAGTTCCAGACCTGTTGACTCGCATGTCAGGTTCGCTTCACCCCTCCTTACACACCCTCAGTTTGACAGTGTGGCTGCTGCCAGTTCCATCCCTAGTCAGGCTTCATGACTTCTCACCCTCCGTGACTCATATCCTTGCGTCTTCTCATAAACCTTCGACTAGGAGTCTATATTCCAGTAAATGGAGAACATTCTCTATCTGGGCGGAGAAAATGTATGTTGATCCTTACACTGCCTCCATTCCAGTGGTTTTGGAATTCCTCTCAGCTTTTTCACCAGGGATCTGTGGCTGCCACTATCAGAGTTCAATTGGCAGCAATTTCAAAATTTCATTTAGGCCTTCAAGATTCTATTCTGATGTCACATAGGCTGTGCAAAACATTCCATAAAGGTGCCAAGACCCCACCTTGCAAGAACCTGTGGCCTCATGGGATTTAAATTTTGCGTTATCCAAATTAACTTCTCCGCCCTTTGAGCCTTCTCATTCATCCCCTTTGAAATTCCTGTCTTGGAAGACTTTGTTTCTGGTGGCTATCACGTCTGCCAGACGGGTGTCAGAGTTGCAAGCATTGTCTGTGAAACCTCCTTACTTGGTTTTTCACAAAAACAAGGGTGTCCCTTCATACTAATCCTTTCTTTGTCCCCAAGGTCTGTTACCATGCCACCTTGAATCAATCCATAGAACTTCCAGTGTTCTTTCCAAATCATTCCAACGCAGCTGAATACAGGTTTCATCAGCTGGATGTCTATAAACAATTACAGATACGTTTTTATTTACACCGGACTAAGGAAATTAGATTAATTATTTATTTCCTTTTCCAAATCCAGGTCAGGCTTACCAGTTTCCAAAGTAACACTCTCAAATTGGATTTCTAGCTGTATAGCTTACATTTACAACTCTGAGGGTAGACCTTTACCCTTCAAAATCAAGGCTCATTCTACCAGATCTCAGTCTACCTCTGCAGCCCCTCAAGCCATGGTCCAATGTGGTAATATTTTGCAGCAGCAACGTTGGCTACCCCTCTCACTTTTATTACTTATTACAAATTGGATTTAATCTCCAGGGGTAGAGCATTATTTGGTTCCACGGTACTCAGGAGTATTTTTCCTTCAGCCACCCAAGAATAAGGCGCTAGAGATGCTGTCCCATATGTAAGAATGAAGGCGAGATAGGACTACAGATCATAAAGAAGTTATGTACTCACCATAACGTTCCATGTTTGTAGTCCATCTCACCATTCATTCTTACACCCACCCTCCTACCCCCATCCTGGAAGTACCTGGAGACAGAAGAATACTATTACCTTTTTTATGGGGACCTTTTAGTATTGGCTTTCTTCTATATATTTGTTATTATCTCTCCTAGTTAGCAGCAAAACATATCTGGGGATTGTACTGGTGCACCATGGGATTACCTACCTAGCCACGAGCCAACTAGAAGACTTCCAGCTTGTAAATAGGCCGAGCTGGAGCCGAGGATCGGCTCTGATCCCATATGCAAGAATGAATGGTGAGATGGACTACAAACATGGAACATTATGGTGAGTACATAACTTTATTTCAACAACAACAACAACAAAAAAATAAGTACAAAGTTTGCTGTTATACCTTATAAGTACATTTTTGCAGTGGGGCTTAACCCCCTACTCATATCCCTAATTAGTGAAAGAGAAGTGTGTTGCAAATGTATTGATTTCATTGATATTTGTAGAACACTTAATATGACTGACATTTTACTGGACTTACTATCTCTGAAATGTCTAATATTTGAGAGATGAATTCCTGAAGCTTCCTGTTTTTTGGTTTGTTTTGTGTTTTATCCCTATAATACACACATACCTTATGGACCAACTAATCAGACTAATTATTTCTGCCAAATGTTCAAAAACTGAACCCTTAGCTATGTTGCAAATCTCTCTAGATATATTCATGAGCATTGCTGAGTTCTGTTGAGCTATTACAGAATTACGCCCTAGTCATAATAAGAGAGTCATGTTATTTTAACAGTTTTTAGAAAGCTTACACAGGATTGCCTGTGTAGGATTTTCACTTTTTTTTAACTGCTAACATTGTAATTGTATACAGTGTGATTCTGTGTGAGGTAGGCTTTTATTGTACAAGATATTTGTTTTAATAGATTTCAGTGATTTTTCAAGAACTATGATTGATTTGATGCGTTGATTTATGGAACTAGTGTTAAAATATTTTTTTCTTGTTTGAACAAGATTATCATAATAAAATGACTGGTATTGTATTGGGGGCAGTAGTGGAGCAACATTGTTTTAGGAGCCTAAGAAAAACAAGTTTTTGTAGTTTCAGATTATATACTATATATACACACACACTTTTGGACACTTTACTAATGATATTTTAAGCCATGGATGGGCAATGCTGTACCTACTTGTTCTTTCATCCTTTGCCAAGGTTCAATCTGGTGCTCCCCTCAACTTTTCACTATGGCCTTTTGGTCGTGACCACAAATGCACGGTCTGCATTCATGTTTGAATGCCGGTAATGCACTACAGACCGATCTGCATTTCATGATTGCATGCCCTAGTACATTGCACACTGAGAGGCTGCCCCTTTGACCCCTAGTGGATGCCTGCAGCACTATAGTTCTGTGATTTTATGGAGTATTTCAGTGGTTCTACTAATTTTTTGAGATATTTTCAAGCTGTTTGCCCTCATTGCCTGCTGACCATCTTACTTTGTTTTGGTTAGTCAAACTATTCATTCTCAACTGAATGACTGAGAGTGGTTGTCATCCAAGCAGCTATCAGGATTGGCAAAGCATATTACAGTTTTCCCCCCATCCCTAGTATATGTACTCTGCAAGGTGCAAGGCAGGGACATAACATGGACAGTTCAAAAAGGATGTCTTCTCACTTTCATAAGGGGCTTTGCCTTTAAACAGCCCTAACCCTTCCCCTGCAACATAAGCAGTGGTCTCCCTACCAAGGAGAATAAAATATCCTGTATAATCTCTGAGTGCATGCAGGCATATGACCTCTCCCAGCAGGATCAAGCAGGCTACTCCTTTCACTCCTACCCCTCTCTTGCTTTTCCAGTGCCAAGTGTGCTAGTTGAATCTGTCACTCCCACCCCCCAATCAGTTGAGGTGCAGTCAGGGCTTCAGCTCTGTGTGCCATGGGGACAGGCATCATTTTTTGAGATTTAAGTTTAATTGGTTGTATGCAGAGGTGGAATTTCAGAACAGTAGGTTTACTAAAGACTTGGAAAATAAGTAATAAAAGTCCAGTTTACAGGAAGCCAGTTTTCATTCATACATAAATGACACATTATCGTCCTGGTTACCTTAAAACAATTTGATTAAGGGCCAGGTGATTAAAATGTTTAAGCTTGTGTCTAAAGATATAGAATATGAAAATCAATTAAGTGTTTTGAACGATCTACTTTATGGAGAGGTAGTATACAGAAAATGTTATCACAGACATTTTAATGGTGTTTTAGAAAAGAAAAATATGCTCTGTTTTTCAAAGAGGCACAATTTTTGTTGGTTGCAGTTTAAAAAGTGATTTAGCAGCAAATTATAGTAGAGATGCTGCCTACATTAATAATAGAATGTGAAATAGCTAGGACATTTTAAAGGAGCACATTGAGTTGTTCACCGTTGTCAATGAGAAGCTTAAATTTCTCAGTAAGAAACATTACAGCCTAATATCTAAAAGAATTTCAACAATTTTGAATGTAAATAGAGATTCCCAAGAAATGTTAGCCATTTTGAATGTAAATAGGGATTCCCAAGATGGTGGCCCACTGGGAATTACACTAACTAGAGCTCTCCCAATGTGAAAACTAAAAGTCAGAAAAAGCCAGTAAAAGTTATATGTGTGGATAAATTCAGTCACCAAGTAGAAGATACACTTTTTTGATAACAAAGGAAAAATAATTCAACCGGAAAGAGAGAAGAAACATTTCTGGATGAGAAGGATATCAACCCTGATCAGCAGTTAGCAGACCTAAGCTCATCAATGTTTGAGATGACTTCCAGTCATCCTGAAGAACAGAAAAGGCCAGATGCACTCATAAGTGTTAATTAGTGGGAATTTGGAAGACGTACAACTATATGAGCAAATGGAAAACATTTAGAAAAAAGTTAAGTAATCAATCTGATGAATTGCTAAGTTTGAAGAAGTCAGAAATATAAACAAAGGAAATGATTGAGAAGAAGGTGTCAAGTGAAAACTTTCATTACAGAAGGTAGAACACAAAGACAGAACCTGAGGTTTTCTGCAGTACCAGGGAAGTTAGAGAGAGTGGACTGTATTAACTTAATGCAACGAAAAATAAGTAACTGGATTGATATTCCACAGGAAGATTTGTTAATCGAGAGTTCATCATATTTATGCTCACAATTTAACCTCCATAAAAAAATCAGGACCCTTGTTTGTTACATTGCAGTCATGCCAGCAGAAGGAAATGCTTCTGATAAAACTGTAGCAAAAAGGCAAAGTGCTGAGCATTGGTAATGCCATGCCTGGGTGTTTATGAAAAATGCTTGCACACACGATACTAGACAAAAGAGGAGTTGATTTATTTCAGTCATTAAGAGTGAGGTTAGGGTGAGACTGAAACTGCTGTATCCTGGGATCTTTAGAATATTTTGTCCAGGTGGGTAAAACATGCGTGAAGCAAATTTGGCTTTGGAGGAGATAAAATATAAGTGCAGTAACCTGAACTCCAATCAGCAGTATGATTCTGTTTCTGGAACCTACACAAACAAGAGTAGTTCAGGAGAGACTCTGCCAGTGAAACATTTTCCCTTGTTCCAAAAGAAAATGCTTGAGTGACATTGAGAAACCTGACAGCAGACAGGAAGAATTAGGAGAAGCTTGGATTCAAACCAGATGCTGATGCTGCAAGAAAGTAAGGAATGGGAAAAAGAACAGCTGGGCGAACCTTCTGAATAGTGGCAGAAATCGAAAAGATTAGTCTCAGTCAGTTGCTCAAACTGGTGGGAAAGCTGAAAAACATGAGTTTTGTTTTGTGAGAGTTGAAGCTTGGATTTGTACCACAAGCTGGTATGTTGAGAGGGTGGGGACTGAGCAGAAGATAAAGAATAACGTGAACCTGGTAAATAGTAAAGGACCTGTAAAGTTTCAACTTCATGCGCTGCTAATTTTAAAATGTACTGGGTGTTAAGTCATATGAATGTTATTTACTCCTCAAGGAACCAAGTGAAGAAAAAATAAATGCAAGTAAAATCACTTTTAATTTCTATAATTTGTGTTAATTAGTTTAACATTATTGTAAAAATGCAATATAATGGTAGGTAGTATGTTTCTTAATGCAAAGAATAAAGTCATAATTACTTCATGCATGTTGTGTATAAAGAAATAACTTTGAGTTGGAGCTGACTTGTTTATTAACAGTAAGCCAGTTTACTTGCATTTTTGTATTGCATCAATAGAATTACTTATAAAAGTTCATGCCAGTTTCTTCTTGATATGCACAATGTCCGTTCCAAGAAAAAGCTAAACAAATGTGGATTTAGTCAATGGTAGCAGTTGCTTCATTTCTGTAAAATAAGCTTGTTAAATAATAAAAGCAAACTGAAGAATGAGGAGATTTTCCTTAAGCAGAAGTCTTGGCAGAGTGTAGATGTCTGATTTCTAAGTGGAGGTTGACAAGAGTTGAACTGATGCACTGGAAGTAAGGAAGACATAATTTAAGAAATGTTCAGCACTTTCACTTTGTGACCTCTTCATGGCATCTGGTAAAAAGATTAGCAGTTTATTTACAGAAAGGTAACAAAAGCAAGTTTTGAATGAACTGTAGTAAAAAGAAAACGTGGGGGGAAAATAATGTTGAAACTGAATATCTATCTTTCATGCTTTAACTTTCAGTGTACTGAGCATAAAGTCACAGAAGTATTTTTCATTCACATGACTAGTTAATGAGTCTTTTCAAAGAGCTAGTTTTTATGTTAAATATTGACTGACTGTGTGCAG
This sequence comes from Protopterus annectens, assembly GCF_019279795.1. Taxonomy (NCBI): domain Eukaryota; kingdom Metazoa; phylum Chordata; order Ceratodontiformes; family Protopteridae; genus Protopterus; species Protopterus annectens. Next base: position 456,255,999 of record NC_056738.1, read on the forward strand.
TGTTTTTTTTATGTTATGGAATAGAAGCACATTGCAGCTAAAGTATATGTGCAAGCACTGGTACAATGTGTCAAAGTATGATTACCCCTATTTTTAGTTAGATGCCCGTGCAGGTAGCCACCATAGTGGAACTCGTGCTTCTGTATTTTTCTTCTTTCAGTTTTATGTAGTTCTTCGTTTAAACAGTTTTCTAAGGTGTTAGGAGAAGAGTGATGTGAATGGAATTGTCTGAAAGTATGTGACCCAAGCTCAAACAAATGTGTGAAGTTGCAATAAATTAAAATTCATGTTGGCTAAGTGTTGGAAAGCATACATAAGCTGTTGGTAGGAATAATATATGTACCCAAACTGACATGATAAAATACGTGATTGTAACATTAAAATAACAGAATGGCTGTTTTACCAATTTTAACATGGAGTACAAGTGGCCTTACAGGCACAGAAAAAAATGCAGAATACTGAACTATATTAAGTAATGTAGGGTACAAATTATGTTTGCAGGATATGCGTTTGGATAGAAATTAAAAAGAGGATTTCATTAGGAATATTCAACAGGACAATAGAAAAGGGGTGTTGTTATATTGATAGAAAGGGTTGCTCCAGTTGTGGTCGAGGAAAACAAAAGGCAATAATGGAAACTTTGTGGCAGTGAGAGGGTACTGGCAAAGAAACAGACTTACTTTATCTGTGTTTGTATTCCCCATAAAATTGCAGTTAAGGATCTTAAAAGGATTATGGGAGAAATAGTCAGTAATTACTAGAATTTAGTTTGAAGTACTAAACATGTGCCATGGGGCCAAAGAAGGGAAACCATAACTAGAGAAGGCAGATTTTTGAATATGTATATGAAAGTACTTGGCATGGAAGGCTCTTCCTTCAGAAGCAGGAATTCAGAATAATTAACATATTATTCTACAAGGGTACACTATGTGGGATAGGTTGGACTAAACTTATATACCACAGGAGCAGGTGCAATAGATGTACACCACTGAGAACCATCCAATAACTGTATGTGATCATGTACCTATAACAGTTAAAATAAGGATGCAAGAAACTAAAATAAAATGAAAGCATTGTCATTTACCCAAATATTTATTAGAAAGAGGAGAATTTAATGAATGAATAGTAGATAAAATTGAAGATTTATTTCAACAAATAGAAATCATTCCACAGATTTCTGTGGTTTAGGATAAACTGAGAATTTATTTAACAAATAAGTGGAATTACAGTAGAAAGATGTGAGAGATACATAACAGAAACTTTTTAGAAGAATTAACAAAACTTAAAATGTTGCAGAAGAAGGGGCCACTTAAAGATCAAGAAGAGGAAGAGTTTCAGAATGCTTAGAGCAAAATAAATGGGCATTTGGGCAATTTGCATGAGTTTAGTAAAAGTAAAGATAAACAGTTGTTTTGACAATAATCCCAGTGCACAGATTTTTTTAATCAAAAAATATGCATGCCATGAGGACTTCTAAGATAGATGCACACTGAGTAACAGCTTAATTTCATCTCTCCCTATGTGAAAACAGAAACTCAGAAAAGAGAGGCATTGAATTTGTCTTTTAGGGTAAATTTCAGTTACTGGCTAGTTAGGTGCACTGCCTGGATTACAACAAAAAAGAAATTCAGAGAACATGAAAGAAAATCGGTCACAAGAGGTAAAGTGAAACACTGGCTTGGAAGAAACCTGCAGTTGTTCAGCAAAAAGCAGTTCAAGCTCCAGCTTCCGTGCAAGACATGACTTCCAGTAATCTAGAAGAAAAATAAGTCAAATCTGCTCATAGCCGATTAAAATAAACAAAACACTGAAGGAGTATATCAACTCAAATATAAAAAGGCGGAAAAGAATGGCATGGAAGACGCTTTAAACAGATATTCATATCAGCTGATAAAACTGGAAAAATCAGAGAACAAAATGAAGAAAAGGCTGGCCGAATGTGAGACTGCTCAAGAAGAGATGTTTAAAAAAAATGGTAGAATTATAGGACAGCGCACGTAGGGAAAACCTGATATTTTCTGTTGTATGAGAGAAACTGAAGGGAACAAAGTGTACTAATTTATGAAAGCACTAATAAGTAACTGGCTGGGGTGCTCTCCATAGCTTTGAACCAGGTTTCTGTGACTGCTCAGATGTCAGCATTTTCCAAGGTTAAGAATGCTTACAGTGAGTGCAGTTTCATGTTTAGACTCCTAGCATTTAGCAGCATGACCTTTAATTTGGGTTTTGTTGAAATTTTTATGTTGGTAGTTTTAACCTCATCACTTTTTCTAAAAAAGACACTATGGGGGAGGCAGGTGCCTTTGCCAGAAGCCTGAAGCTCAAATGAGACAGATGCAGGCCATCTCTTGTGAAGCGTTGTAGTCTATTGATCATATCTTCCCAGGCTGTCAGATACTGGATACCCCTGGAATGACACCAGAAACTAAGCCAATTGTTAAAGTTAATTATGTTCTGTTTGTATTGAAGCATCATTCTGGGTGATGGTAGAATGCTGCTTAAGGCTAGGGGCATACCTGTCTGGGACACATATTCAGTGAGTTCAGTCATGTCTCTCTTCATATAGTCCAGGGAGGTACATCTCAAGTCATTCATACCAACATGGACTATGACAGAATCATAACAGTACCTGTTGTTGAGAGACTTTAGTGCGTGTGTGATATGGTGGATTATGGCTCCTAACAGACAGCTAACTGTGACTTTCTCTTTATCCAGTCTGGTGAGAGGCACATCCATGTATCTCACAATGGAGTCTCCTATGACTAATATGTTGGGTTTATGATTAAGCCATAATGGTTGTGAGACACAGGTATGTGAACTGTGTCTGGTATGTGGTGTGGAGGCTGAGGACATCACATGTGTTTTTGCTTCGGAGGTCTCCTTTGTTTGGGTATGTTTTTGTTGAAGACCTCCACATATGTGGGTGTGTGTTGTGTAGGTGTGGGTGGTGTGTAAGGTGTAGTGATTGTGCTGACAATCTTCTCAGTGCCAGATATACTGGCTTGTGAGGGAGAGAGTATGGACTCTAGGTTCATAATGTAATTGCATCTCTCGCTAATTATGTTTCTAGGTGGTTGTTTGTGTATATAAGGCAGTTGCTACACTGTCTCAGGATGCCCATATCAACCAGACTGGAAGGAGAAACTGTAGGAAACTGTCCATCCATATTTTTCAGAGTCTGAGAGAGAAAGCCAGGGAGAGCTCAGGGGTAAGCCTAAAGCCCAAGTGCTTAAACCAAAACTAAGAGGCTTAGAATAACACAATTTAAACAGCTATAAACAGACAATAACAAATGCAACAGAAAAGATGCATTTGAACACTTTAGAGAACAATCTGCAGCAAGTAGCAGATAAAGCAAGATGAAGTAATAGAGCAGGAGGAGGATGCACAAATACAGTAAAAGAAGCTGAATAAAGTGTTTTTTTTTGTTTGTAAACTGGAAATGGAGAGAGGAGGAACAGAAGAAAGTTCAAGGTTAAGGAACTAAGGGGTTTGACCTTCCCAAATGATCTCTGTATTAGGTAGAATTAGCAAATGAGATGGGACTGGGAGGAGTGTCCCTTATCAGATTTACAATAGGGATGGGCAACAGCAAAAGGCACAAACTATAAGAACACAACAGCATCAATAGGACTTGTTGGTGGGGTAGATTTGTGTCCCAGAGACTCTCCCATCTGTGGAATAGACTCCCTCTCTACGTCAGGCAGAGTACCTCTTTACCCCTTCTTAAGTGCAACCTTGATAACTGGATGGGAAATAGAAAATACATCCCTGGGATTCCACCCATGTCCCTGTTGGACAAGGGGCATTGGGTGCTGATTAGTCTATATATGGGCTAAGCTCTTGGCTACATTTATAAGGACCTCAGGGCCAATGCCCTAGTAACTTCCTATGATCGTATGACTGGTTCCACAGCAGAAGGTGTTAATTGAAAGGGCACACCAAGTTTATGTTCCAAACCTGGCCACGAGAAAGCAGCCAAGACCTTTAATAGTAAAGATGCAATCCTACGAGCAGAAAGATTTGATGCTGACCAAACTTTGTCAGCAGGAAAAAGTACTAAAAGTTGGAGACAGAGTGTTTGTGTGAAATGATTACTGACTGTAAACCAGTAAGAAGAAGAGTAAATGTATTCCATTAGTCAGGGACTGTCCAGAAGCAGGTGTGAGACTCAAGCTGCTGTATCCAGCTATCTTCAGAATATTTTTCCTGGAGTGTCAGCCATTTTTTAATGCATGATATGCTAAGGAGGAAATAACTCTGTATTTTTGGACAAACTTTTGTATCAAACAAAAGGGGATTCTGCTTCCTATTCTTCTGGTAATAAAGGTCATAGAAAGACTATCCCAATTAAACATTTTCCAGTGTTCCAAAGGAAAATGCTTGAGAGACAGAAAAAGCACAGGAGCTGACTAGAAGAACCAGGAGTAGGAGTACATTGCAAATGAACCTGAGACTGGATTTGGGAGATGGAGATCAACAGGAAGAAAACCAGCAACTCGGAAATTAATGAATAAATGTGGGATTACAAAGCATCAGTTGCATTTGTGAAATAACCTTAATGATAGGTTACTTAAAGCCCGAGAGTGCCACTCTCATTTACCTTTTTCTTCCGCAATATTTGCAATTTACCCGAGGAAAAATTATTTGGAGTCTGATTGGGGTATAAAAAACTTATGCAAACACTTCCAGGCAAAGATCCTTCTAGACTTTGTTGCATATTTGGGAGCTGTAGACATATCCTACCATTGTTTCTTTGTGAATTGCTTATCCAGTCTCTCTTCTCAATCATTTCTAATCTCTTCTGATTGATTCCTATAATTATCATGCAATATTTTAAATGCCCTACTAATCATCCCATTGTTTTTTAACATCGGCTCCTATTGTAAATTATACTAAAAGCTCTACCAGTGCTGGTCTTTCATGTAAGATCCCCCTAGTCCTTTCTCTCTGCCTATACTCTGATATCAATCCTTGATAGGGAAGGCAATCTCTAGCCTGCAGTCTAAATGAATTGTTAACCTTTTCTCATTCTGTTATCTTTCCCTGCCTGTACCTTGGTTCCTTTGCCAGTTTTCTCCAGTAAATTCCAGTCCCATCTTGCCTATTCTCTGTATCCTTAAGGTCACTTAAGGAAAGGTTAATGTGTTGAAATAGTAAAGATTGCTGCAAGTATGTTTGATGTGTCAGAAATGAAATTTTAACTGAGTTATTTTTATAAAGTAAGGGGAAGAATATGTAGTAACTAGCTTAAAACTCAAATAGAATATTCTTTTTTATAAATTTTTGGTGATGATACAAAATTACGTTGAACATATGTATACCTCTGTGGGGTAGTAAATGATTAAAGCTTTCTAAGACATTAAGGGTCTTACAGAGTTTATGGCAAGATTTTCAGTTCATTACAAGCTGCTCCCCTGGATTGTACTTGTTGTATAGTATGCCAATAAGAGTAGTGTGATTTGTGAAGTCTAAGTATTAGCTTTGCTTAGGGATGCAGGTGAATGGCTAGGACAGTACCAGTGGGCATGGTTTGATTATAGTGGTTGGAAAAAGTTTATTGTTTCATTTCCCCATGCTTCAGGTAGGGAGAGCGTGATCTTTGCAAAACAGATACTTCCTTAAGTGGATTATTATTAGCTGCATTATTTTATTTTGCATTCACATGATAATCTGGCGATTTGGCCAAAGCAGTCAAAGCTGATTCTAGCGGGATGACTTTTGCACTTCCACTGCTTGTTTCAAAACTGTGTTAATTCCTGGCATCTTTTTAATTATAACGTGACCCTCAGGACATACTTAACCTGGAGTTTTCTTCAGAAGTCAAGCCCTTTTGGCTTGTTTCTGCTTCATGTCCCTTTTCCTTTCAGTTGGCCTCTCTAGCTTCCGATTTCCCTGGAAGGTACTTGTTGCTGTTGCTACTTGGCATTCTTCCTTGTTGTTACCCACCTCAAATAATCTTCAAAGTCAGTTGTAACAGATTTCTAAGTTATTACTCTGTCAAGTAATATTTGAGAAAAGCCTCTGCAATGAATATTTACTTAACTTCTTTTCATTTTTTTATTAAATAATTCCTTGACCTGCTTTTGAGGAATTGTCCTTTTAAGTATATTACTTTTATATCCTTGTACAGTCTCTGTTATTCATGCTTGTGCAATATGCATATGTCACATTATTTATATTTCAGTGTTACCAGCCATAGCATGGGGGGTGAGCATACCCTCCTCTCTTAGTGTCATGACAGTAAGAGCATATGTTATACACATATTTAAAGAAACACTGTGAGAGGGATCTCAAGATAGAGATATCAGTTATAAATTCAGCCATTGTGTAGAGTACACTCATACCTGAATCTTCTTGCTCAAGCCATGTTCTTTACAGTTTCACATGTGGTGGTTACCACAATAATTTGTGAAAGGCTGCAGTTCTACTTGATTTAATGCAGTCATCACATCAAGCAAATAATTAGAACTGAGCAATGTAGACTGTATGCTAAAAACAGAAATTATGGTCAGCATGTAATTTGTTCCATTCTATCCAGTGCATGAAATCTGCCTTAGAAAAAGTTGTCTGTCTAGTGCAGTTGTTTTCAGTGATTAGTTCTAAAGAGTACTAGAAAGTGGAAAAATAACATTATTTTTCTTTTCAGGAGCTAATTTCTGTTGACCCTTCAAAGGCTGCTGATTTGGTTGCAACTCACTTTGCTGATGAGATTCAAGTTATCATTGAGAAAAATAAGGTAGAGTAAGGCCTTATGTAGATTGACTTCATGGAATGTTTTTAAAATTTTCCAGCACTCTGGACTGAGTTGCTGACACTGTTTTTTTTAATTTTCTTAAGAATCTTTCATAAAGAGGTTGTAGACGTATCCATCATGAACATCATCGGAGTGAATTTTGGAAGGGGTGTTGTCAAGCCTTTCATCTGCTGTTTTCATTAAACAGCTAAAAAGTGCATTTGTGTGGCATGTGTTGTACTCTAATGCAGTGCAGTTAAAATAAATACTGTAGAGTAAATGTGTTGCATTGCATCCATATAGGCTGCAGCAGTGGAGAAGCAAGGGAAACGAATTGTTAGGAATAATAAGTTATACTTACGGGCTCAAGATTTCTGTTTAAAATTGTTGCTCACTCTGAATATTTGCATACCAGCATCTTGCTGGGACAGCATTGTTTGTCTTTTTAAAGAAACCTGTGGAAGGAACATTGAATCCTTTGGCAAACTTGGAGAAAGAAGGCTAAAAATCTGAGAGATCCCTTGAATCAGCTTTCCTGTCTCATCACACTTTTTAATCTCTGCAGCAGAATGCCCAAAACAAGTTCTCTATCCAAGGTAGAATTTAAAATTTCATGTTTGACACCGGCCGGGATGTTTAGAGAATGCAGACACACAAACGTTCTCATAGTACTGTGGCAGCAAATATTTAAAAAACAATGGAGAGGAGGTTCCAAAAAGAAACCAGCATAGTCCCAATAAACATCTCAGACTTTACTTGGGGAGCAATATCTATGGTAATCAAGTTGTAGGGTGTTTAGTGCAAACACGTCAGACCAAAACATACAAGCATAAAAGAGATGTCAGCTCTTCTCAGTTCTCTCAACCATCAGCGGTCCCACTGAACCTCAGGTGTTTGCAAAATGAGCCACAGTAATCTGTTACATAAACAAAGGGGTAGGGAGACAGATCTTAACTCTCTATTCAGACTAGGCATGATTATCTGGGATATAGCTTTACTGCACAGTCTCACTCTACAGGTATTGTGCATACCATCAGAGCAAAATTGTTTTGCAGGCAAGCTGTGCAGGACTAGAAGAGATCCTCTTCAATGAAAACTGAATTAGGGGATCATCCAAGAATTGATCCAGCTGTGTGGAGCACCTCAAATTGTGCTATTTGCCTTCACTCACAGAAATTTGTTGGCAAATCTGCTTCAGGACTCCATGCAAAAAGGCCTTTTAAGACAGATGCATTTTCTTTTCATTGGACAAGAACGTTCCTGTATATTTTTCCAACCTTTCTACTATTGTCCAGAGTAATTCATTCAGAAGGAATCTCCAAAAATTGTGATAACTGCATTCCAACCTAGGCAACAGTGGTTCTTCCTTATTTTGGAAGCACACAGGGAAATTTCCACAAGTTTCTTCACAGTTTCTTTCATAAGAGCAGGAGAGTTTGATACAGCCCAACCCCAAACAATCCAAATAGGATGTTTTTGAAAAGGGTGTTCATAAGATGACTTCCAGAAAACAGGAAGCTCCTCCTTGGGATCTTAATTTTGTGCTAGAAAGATTAACTGTTACTCCATTTGAAGTGGCTCATCAGGCTGACTTGAGGTTCTTGACATGGAAAACAGTCTTGCATATTGCTGTGACCTCTGCAAGACGAGTATCTGAGTTGCATGCTTTTATGGTGGTTCAACCTTCTCTCACCTTGCACAAATAACTAATCTTTCAGTTATGTATAAAGCAGTATCCAAGTTTAGCTTAAGCCAAGCTATCCATCCCCCTGTCTTCTTCCCGGAACCTAAAAACGAGGAAGAAAGGATATTCCATAACTTGGATACCCACAGACAAAGTGAATGCTATTTTGATAGAATAAATTCTTTATTGCTTCTGATCAGTTGTTCATTTCTTGTGAAGGAAAAAAAAAAGGCAACTTGTGTCCGGGCAGACTATTTCAAGTATTTTTTGTTATACCCACTGCAACAAAAAAATTCCTGGCAGGGTCTTGGCTGACACTGTTAGGGCCTTTGCTTCATCTGTGGCTGTTTGTAAAGAATTGGATTCTAGAAGTAGCAGTTTGGCTGTCCACTTTCACAAAGCACTATAAACTATATTCCTTTGCCTGGTCTAGGACTGGCTTTGGTAGCACCATTCTCCAGATGTTTCTAGACCCTCGTCCTCCTTCCTCCCAGTCATGTTAGTTAAGCTGTAGAAATCTACCCATATAGCTTTTGTTTCTGCAGTCATGATCCTTATGAAGAGCACAGTACATTTTGTGTAAGGAAATTTACGATAACAGCATATGTTTGAATAATCACTGCTGCAGTAGCAGTCTCTTTCATCCATCCCCCTTATTTGTGTAAGTTTTTTATGCTAGGGTGTGGACATACTCCTAGCATTGTCATCTCAGGACTTATGCCTCCCTCCCTTTTCTTTTGTCATAAATGCTCTTGAATAGTTTGGCCACTCAAACCTGACCTTCAGCTCATGGTTTAACATAGTAAAGAAGACTTCCTTATGTATCAGTTTACCTAGGAAATGTTCATATGTTACTGTTTTTTCATAGTTTCATAGTATAGTACTAGGCTATCTGCCCTGGGGCATTTGTAAGCATAGCCATAGTGATGTGGCTTTTGCCACCCCATGAAATGGTACAAAAATGTACAGAATAAATCTAGAATACTGTGCCTCTGTCTAGTAGTGACACAATGAAGGTCCCCTTATATAATAGAATTAGTTTACTGTGCCCCTGTCTAGCAGCGACACAGATGTGACCCCTGGGGTAAACTTACGATCTCCCATCCACTCATCAAGATTTCTCTTGAAGAGAGTCAGTGAGGGGCTCTGCATAATACGAACTGGGATCCTGTTCCAAAGCATGGGAAGCCTCTGGGTTATGAATCTATCCCTCCAGCATGTCCTATTCATACTTGCGCCGAGGTTTATGTCTTTAGCTCTCGTGGTCCTGATGGATTTGGATTTTTTGAGGTGGAGCATGTCCATCAGATCCTGATTGGACATGGCCTTGTACGTCAGGCAGAGATCACCTCTGAGCAGGCGGTATGCTACTGAATAGAGCTGAAGTTTCTTTAGTCTGGCAGAATAAGACATATGTTGGAGACCCTTGATCCTTTTGGTGAGGTACTTTTGTGGTCTCTCCAGCTGTTGCAAATGCCGGGTGAGGTACATACCAAATGGGGCATTGTACTCAATCATGGGTCTGATGAGGGAGGAATATAGGGGTACAATGACATCCTTGGATCTGGATGTGAATCCCTTCATGATGAGGTGTGCAAGGTAGAATGTTTTTCTAACCACTTTGGCAACGTGGGTGTCAAATGAGAGGTCGCTGTCTACTTGGGTCCCTAGGTCTCTGATTACTTTTTCTGTACTCAGTGGGTTGCTGTCTATGTGATAATTTGTGAGTACTTTGTTTTTTCCAAAAGGGATGACTATACATTTTTTGGCATTTAGTTTAAGGCCGTGACTACGGCACCTGTTGTCCGTTTCAGTGAGGCCTTTTTGTAGGATGTTTGTGTCTGCTGGTGTATCGACTATGGCGCCTAGTTTGCAGTCATCTGCGAACTTTGTCAGCCACAGCCCTCCCATGTTTGCTTTAACATCTGAGAAATAAATGCCGAACAAGAGGGGTCCCAGGACAGATCCCTGTGGGGCACCACTTGTGACTGGCTTTGAATCTGACATTGCTCCAGCGATTTTAACTTTATGGGTTCTGTCCTTTAGCCAGTTTGCAACCCATCTAGTGACATAAGGGTTTACTTTTAAGCTGTTTAGCTTATCTATGATGCCTGAGTGGGGTATTGTGTCGAAGTCCTTAGCCAAGTCCGGGTATGCTGTATGGACTGCTTTGCCCTCATCAATGGCTCTAGTGACTGTTTCGAAAAAGTCAACCAGGTTTAAAAGGCAGGATCTGCCCTTTACAAAGCCGAACTGGGTGGGGTCAAGTGTCTGTAGGTCCCCTATGTCTCTGTTTATAAGTTCCATAATGATTCTTTCCATAGCTTTGCAGACCAGGCTAGTTAAGCTTATGGGGCGGTAGTTTCCAGGGTCTGTAGAGGCACCCCTTGTGGAGTGGGACCACTGTTGCTGTACGCCAGTGTACAGGTACATATCCCAAAGTAAGGCTAAGGTTAAATAGCATTTTTATGTGTGGGTTTAGCTCCTCTTGGAGTCCACGTAACACGCACCCCGGGATACCGTCAGGTCCCATTGATGCTGTGTTTTTTGCTTTGTTTAGGGCGGTTCTCACTTGGACATCTGAGATGACAGGGAGATTACATTCAGCTGGGATAAGTATTTCTTCTTTTGGGGGTGAAGGAGGGGAGAAATTTGCACTGAACCTGTCAGCCAGAATGTTAGCAATATCTGTGGGTTCAGTGTATTTTTTGTTGTTGTGAACCAACTCTGAGCATATCTGAGGGTTTCCGCCCAGGTTTATAACATAGCTGAAGAAGGTTTTGTGTTTGTCTTCTTAGCGATTTTTCTCTCAAAGTTTGCCTTGGATGTTTTTATGAGAGAACGTAGTTTTCTGCTAATGTTGATCAGAGATGTCTTCCCTTCATGGGATTTCTCTCTGACGTGCAGTAGCTTCCTTCTTTTGTTATACAATTTGTTTATGGCTGAGGTCCACCAGACAGGACACTTACATTTGGTGGAGAGGGACTTGGATTTGTTTGGGATTGCATGATCCATGCATTCTTGGAGATGTCCATAGAAAGCATTTGTGAAGGATTCGGCATTGTGGGATGTGGTATCCACTGGCACAGTGGGCTTAAAGGATACCATCTCAGTCTTAAGAAGAGTGAAGTCTGCTTTTGAGAAGTTTTTCACTGTGGTCTTTTGTGCTGGGAGTGGAGGTGGGATATGTATATCCAGGGTGATTAGTTTGTGGTCAGATCTCACTAGTGAGGGGTATACTTCGGGTGTGGAGCATTTTGTCCCCGCTGCACCGTAGTGATGTAGTCAAACATATATAGAAAAAAAGAAAGTTCAGTCCGAGTGCATAAATATGAAAGTGGTGCAAAACATTTTAGAGAGTAAAGTACTTTATATATATTTAGAAATATAATGGGGAATGTTCCATGTCTAACTTTTAATGTTTGGAACAATTAGTGCTAAATATTAGAAAAAATGTTTTATTAGATGGTAAGTTATTAGATGAGGAAATCATTTATATTTTTAAATTCAAATATTTGTGCTCTTTAGGTATAACTATTTTTGATTAAGCCTTGTTGAATAAGTAATTTTGTTTTTAGTTTGTTGTAACTGAATAGTGTAATAACTTATGATATGTATGTAAATCATTGTTAAGTTTGTGACATTAGTCATTGAAGGGACATTGCTGAGAGTGCTAGACAATATATAAGTACTTTTGTCCTAAAGACCTAAGGTTGTATATATGGGGTATATGTTTAATGATCAAACAGCACTTTCATCGTACATAGACCATCAAAAGTTCCATTTCTTGAATGGCCAAATGATAGCAAATAATTTCATCGAACAGTCTTAGTTGGCCAACATAAAGGAACTGGTAGTATGTACTTATTGGAGACTAGAGATTAGTAAACCTTCCCTTTGCCCACTGGAGTGCAGTCTCAGAGTTGGTATATATAATTAGTAGGGGGTGTGGGGGATCAGCCCCCACACATAAGGAGGGCCCTGTATTTGCCAAATCCTCCTCTTACCCCCACCCCCGCTAATTGTATATGGCAATTCCGAGATTGCAGTACAGCGGGGAAAGGCCAGGTTTCCTCATAACTAGTTTCAGATAATTGCATACTACATTGTGTTTCCTTTATGTTGGCCAACTATGATCGTTCAGTGAAATTATTTACGATCATATGGCCGTTTGAGGAAAGAAAGTTGCAATGGTCTATGTACAATGAACGGCCTTTCCATGAATGTGCCATTCGATGATTAAACATAGACCCATATGTATGTGCTTCTGTATTCTTTGCTTTTTTCTTTTATTTTTTTCACCTTGCTGGTTGTAGTCGCTTGTAGTTGTAGGTTGAAATGATAAGCACAGGAATAGGTAGGCTGTCTTTAGGCGTCATATAATGGCATAATATGCACCAACAGGAGGCCCTCAGCATGGTAAAAGAAGCGAAAAATAGCTGACCTGAGGTTTTCAGTATAGAAAAATTTAACAGGATTCTCAGATTACCTGGTGAATGTGCATATGTTAGTTATAAAACATTCCTGTAACTTTATTGTACATTTGTGTAGAGCTCTTTGTAGTATTTAAATTATACCGCACTATTTTGTAGTATATACATTACATTTAAGACAAAATGTATAACAGAACAAAATAGCAAGATGAACATTTTAATGTTTTGTTTTCTTAGGACCAGCATTTACTCTTTCAGTTTCTGAAAAGCCTTATTGATCCTAGGTTCAGGTATGTATGTTCTTTTCTCTGCATATTAGTACAGAAAATGATTGGTTTTATTTTGCACTTTGTATGTGTTGTGTTTTGCATTGTCTTAATTAGCTAGTGTGCTGTGGTGTACTAAGGAAATTCAGCTTTTGTTATCCAGTAGGATGTAACATGCAGTCTATGCTTAGCTTCGGGGAGATAATTTTTTTCAGACTACATAAAGCATCCCCCCCTTCATACAATGGCTAACTCCCCTCTCCTCCATTTTCTAATTTTTTTCCACGGCTGATAGCCATTGGTTGGATCCTAATAACAAAAGACTGCTCTGTTTATTTCTAGTTACAGCCAAGTGACAGTTCCAGGCGTTTCTGCAGTTATCACCTACTGTGCCACTAGGCGTCATATATTGCATGTTCATATTTGCATTAATAATTCCAAAACCATGCTACATACAGAATATTTTATCTTGAAGCATACATGATGGCAAACACAACTGTATTGCTATATGGCTTCTGTCAATGACTGTTTGTTAGAACTCTAAGGTAATAACTTCATTTTTAAAGGCTGAAGCCACACCCACTGGGAGTTAAAGGTACACACTCCAAAGGGCTGTACTAGAGAGAATAAGTTAAGAAAATCTTTTCCTTCCTCTCTGCTTAAGGTTTGTTATAATAGGTTAGTCACCTACTTCACCTGTTGTTTTTATTTATTTGTTTCGGTCGTAAATTATTTTTTTCCTGTGGGTAACCTTCTTTTGTCTTCTGAGGTACCACTACTTGGTTTACTCCTTGTTGTGCCCTTTTTTATATCTATAGGTACTAGCTGATTTGTACAATTCCTAGCTTCATACATGACTTAAACGGCTAAGGCTCAGATTGTTTGTGGCACTTTGACACTAGGTGTCAGCTGTTCAGTTCTTCTGCCTTGTTTGCGACTTCTCTGTTTCTGTGCTTGTCTTGCTCCAGCAGTTTTCATTTAATTGTTTATTTTGCCAGTTAAAGTTGTCATTTTGTTGGCCATTAAGACAACTTTGCTTGTTTTGTCTTCTGGAGGCACAAGTATGCACCTTTCTTTGATGAAATACATTGCTCTCTTCTTTTCATCTTCAGCAGATGTACATTATTTTATTAAGAGTTAGTCATTTTCTGCATTGCCTACTTTTTTCATAGGTTGAAGGTCTCTGTTCCTGTCACCTCCTGACTGAGGTTCTGCTGTGCTTCCATTCATATACTTGTTTAATTGGATCAGTTTTTCTTCCAGTGCAATGGCAGCAGGAATCAGTTTTTCTTCCAGTGCAATGGCAGCAGGAGACTTTGATGCTTTCCTTCTCTCATTACTTGGAAAGGCAGGGGAGTTGATCCAGTATACCCACCTTTCTTTTTTCTGCTTTTTGCTGCTATTTTTAAGTGGCAAATTTGGGGTGAGGGGATTAATTTCTACAACCCATACCCCAGGTAATTTTTTTCCGTGGTGAAGTATTGCAAATGATGTGGGGAAAGAGGTAGGCAGTACCTTGTAGTTCTCACCTTCCACAGACCTATTTTGCCATTACCCTGTAATTTCTCTCTGTCTTGCTTGGGTGGCTTCCCAGCTTGATGTATATATGCCAAATGTAGGAAATTCACCCTTATACTGTGGCCATTTGCCCTGAAAGATGTCTTGTTTTCATTCCATCCAGACACTCTCATCTTGTATAAATTCAAGTTGACAAAGGATGTGGAGACTGAAGGTTTTCCAATTCATTTTGTTATGTGACTTGGTATCGCCATTGCTGTGTTGATGTAGTGGTCCCAGGATAGGGTCTTGTCTTGCAGGAGTCTAGTTAGGTTCTAGGAGGTTTGCCATTCCATGAGGACCTTGAAGGAAATGTCATAGCTCACTTCTCCAGAGCCCAGTACATATGTAATAGTTTATGAACTTCACTTGTCTTTGTCAAAGGTTGGCCTGTGTACCTCCTTCCACCCACCCCCCATCACATGCAGGTCATAGGAGGCTGTCAGATGGAAAATGCAGGGCTCTTCTTATATATGTGCTGACCTTTAGGATGGTGGTTGAACATGGATACCAGGGCACCCATTGTATCCAGCATCACAGATAGGCGATACTTCTCATGCTTCTCCCTATGAATGAGTCACTTTTAGTCATTGCCCCTGCAGAGAACTGTCTTTGTGGCTGCATGGGTGCTGCCTTTACAATGCTTGCCTAAGCAGTGTTGTCTCAAATCCAGACCTGCTGCTCTTCATCTTCATAAGCCTGGAATGTGCCTGTTGGGAAGAGACCATTTTTGTTGATAGGCCAGTGGCAGAATTTGCTACTGCTGCTTGTATTTTTGCAGCAAGTTTCCAGTGGGTATGTGATCCCAGTGTTTACACATTTTGCCTTACACCTTCCTTTCAGAACAGTATGGGGACTTCAAGCCTTTGGCCCATAAAGAGCCATCCTTCCTCTAGTACACTGGTAGACATTTAGCTGCTGCCCAGCAAATCCTTTGTGCCTGAAATGCCTGAGCATTATGTTTTGTGAAGTATCTGAATATTATAGGCAAGATCAGTTGTCAGGGTCATAATTTGGTATTCATGGGCTACAGCAATTTGGAATGCTCTACATGGTCTGCCTAGCAATTCTCTGAGAAGGCTTGTGTCCTGCGACTGTAACTATTGTCTGGGCTGCTTGGTTTAGACCTAAGAGTAAGATAAACAGCTTGCGTAGGTGAAGATTTTCCTTGTGCCACGAGTACATTTCAGATTTTTTGTCCAACCTTTTTATGCTCTTTGGAACCCAGGATTCCAGGTGATTGCCTTGGGCTCTTGCCCTCCTTTGATTGTTGGCTTACATTGCATGCATTGGTGGCATGATGTCATTGTTTCCCTATCTGATGTTATAAAGACTTGGGATCCTCTCCTCCTTTAGTCAGCAGTGGTTATTACATGTTTGGGTGATGTGGAGTCATATGTTCATAGGTTGGTACTAGGCTACCGGCCCTAGGGCCTATACAAACCTAGCCATAACAATTCTTTGGCTATTTCTCCCCACACTATTTACTTCCCTGGACCCATGTCTAGCAGGGCAGCTAACGTGATCCCCAGGTAAATTTCCTTTCTCCCATCCAGTAATCAAGGTTCCTTTTGAAGAGGGCCAAAGAGGCGCTCTGCTTGACATGTATGGGCAGTCTATTCCAGAGTCTGGGGAGTCTCTGGGTCAGGAACCTATCCCTCCAGCATTTTTTGTTTATTGTGATGACAAGATTTAGATCCTTGGAGCATGTGGCTCTGAGGGATTGGGATTTCATTAAGTGTAGCATGTCCAACAACTCTGAGTTTGACATGGCCTTGTATGTTAAGCAGAGGTCACCTCGGAGTAGACGATATGCAACAGAGTATAGCTGGAGTTTTTTAAGGTGGTCAGCAGAGGGCATCTGCTTTAGGCATGTGATTCTTTTAGTGAGGTATTTCTGTGGCCTTTCCAGTTGTTGCAAATGTCTTGAGAGGTACATACCAAATGGGGCATTGTATTCTATAATGGGTCTAATGAGGGATGAGTACAGTGGGACAATGACCTCCTTTTTTATGGATGAAAAGCCCTTTATGATGAGGTGTGCCACATAGAAGGATTTCCTGACTGTTGTGGCGATGCGGTTATTGAAGATGAGACCACTGTCCACCTTTGTCCCTAAGTCTCATCACCTTTTTAATGGTATTGGGCAACAAGACAGTGCGATCATCCGTTCGGGTCCCTCAGTTGCTTGTGAATGCAGTGGCTAAGTATTTTGATGGTAAGCAAACTGTATTACTGTAAATAATATATTTACCAGCAGCATACTCTTTTCTTGACTAGTTCCTCTGTTGAGGTAAATGTCATGTGATTGTATTGTATCTCCCCAGTAATCTAGTTATTTCTTCCCAGTTTTTCAGACATAAGTATCTTACTTTATTAATAGTATCCATGGAGATTCTAAAAGCAGTTTATCAGTTATAAATCACTGTTTTGTTTTTCTGTCTTTGCAGCGTACCCTTATATAATAGTGGAACATGTTATTGCTGTAACTATTGAACTATCACATATGTAACCGCTTTGCAGTATTGCTGATTTATTGTACATCTTTTAAAAAAGTTAACTTCTGTAACCACTCCTCTGTAATGCTGATTTACTGTGTTGCTCCTGGAGTGTAGCTGAAATGGGTCCCTTAAGATCATTCCACCACTCTAGTAAGCAAACAACACTGAGTAAATGTTTAATGACTCAATATTGAAAGAGCTGTATATAAGATGGATGCTTGTTCCGGTGGGATTAGTGTTCCAGTTCATGTTTACATAGCATATTGCAAGTAATATTATTGGAAATGTGTAATTTATCTTAGTGTATATATTTTTTTTCTTTTGCCATTACTGCATAGATATTCATGTTTAGGAACAGCTCAGCATGATCTTCGGACAGTTGTTAATCAGCAGGTCTTGCAGTAATCCCCACATTGTTAGAGTGTCACAGAGATCTTTTCCACTAGTGCATAGAGGAGAACTTCAACACTTATACCCTGCTTCTGGTATGTCTGTGTGTTTTCTTTGGCATGCCTGTGTAGGGAGGGACTGTCCTTACCCTCCTCACTTATTTCATGTCATTTTTGTAGTTATACAGAGAAGAAGAATTTGTTAAACAGATTTTTTTTTTTACAATTTGTAATTTCTTAGTTGAAATTGTCCTTTTTTCTATTTTGTCAAAATCAGGTTTTTATCATTGCTTCAGGGGCAGCTAAGATAAAAAATGAAATATGTGGTTTTAATCTTGGGTGTTTACATAGCCCAAAGATGTATGAAGCATGCAGTAGCTATAACCAGATGACTGTGTATCAGCATGAAAGCCTGTCTTGCATCATGCTGCAATTATAATCTTAGACAAAGCAGTTGGAATTCTTCCATGACTTATCCTAAGAAGAACAAAAAGAAGTAGTTCTCTAGGTCATTGCAGACATCTCCAAAACTTTTTCTGTAATGTCATGGGTCCCCTCTTTTTTGGCATCCACCTCTCTAACATTAAGGCAGACATCGGAGCTCTGCAGTTAACCATGTTTACTGAAGATTGTAAACTGAGTGTTTTTATTTTTTTTCCTATTAGTTTGCTCTCCAGTCTCATCGCCCTTCCAGGCATTCAGCCCATTTGATCCCCCATCACTGAGGAGAGGGGTTGACACAGACTAGCCATCATGGGTTTTTCATGATTTGCTTTTTCAGCCTTAACCTCCCTAAGTGCACTTGGCATGATGGGGGGGAGGGGGTGATAGAGATGTTTAATGGGGCTGTCTGTGAAAGATGTCGCAAGGAGCATTTCTGTTTCTGCAGTACCCCAAAGCACAGAAGCTGGTTTACCCTGGTCTCCACCTGGGAAACTGCACCTCCCAGTGTGTCTTAGTATGTGACCCCCACCCCGGAGAGGTGTATGGTCCATACCTTTTCATGCCTCTCCCTCCCTGCCTTGTGCCTCCAGTGCTGGGGCTGCTAACTGAACCTGGTTGCTTGGATTCCAGTCAGGGCTCCATCCTTCTGCTTCACAGAGCTACTCCCTTCTGATACTCAGATCTTCCAAGAAGGGCTTGACTATGCCTTCACCAGATGTACTGACTGTGGGTCAAAATCTGTGACAAAATGTAGCACTGTTTTATTTAGGCAACATGGCTATCCAAATGCATACTATGTAAATGGCACCCTCTTACCATTTGGCACAATCATTAGAGATCTATACACATTTATTACTACAAGCTATTCTTTGAGTAGCAGATGTCAGTCTTGCCTAGGACATCATTCTGCTTCACTTACCATTACCAGAGTAATGTGCTCTACATTTAAAGAAGTCATAATTCCGCCTGTATCTTTCCATTAGACCCATTGTAAAATAGAGTGCTGCCTTCAGCATGTACCTCTCTAAATACCTTGCCTAACTCGAATGGCACCATCCGTTCCTAACCCAATAAACAAGTAAATACAAATTACAAAACTAAACTCCTTTAACTACGTAGATAGATTAAGAAGCCCTTTGTCTTTTACATCATATCATACAGGCTTCTGTCTTCTTACCCTTCTGTACTTTGAAAGCCCGTGT
Source organism: Protopterus annectens (assembly GCF_019279795.1). NCBI lineage: Eukaryota > Metazoa > Chordata > Ceratodontiformes > Protopteridae > Protopterus > Protopterus annectens. The sequence continues at coordinate 456,275,211 of NC_056738.1, forward strand.
CCTACACCCACTCCACAGATCTCAGTCTTCATCACGATATAAACAGGATGCACTAGTATGATAGATAATCTGTCACAGGATATCCCCCTACCTATGGAATTAACTTCTGTTGCATGTCAAGCAAAGCCGTATATTGGCCATCTTTAAACTAGTCTGGATGATTGGATGGGCATTCGCAAATTCACCTCTGAGGTATATAATGTGGCTGTCCTTAATCGGCACAACTAATTCATTTACAGGTTTGCTGGAATGCACTGGACAGGCTCACTCTATAGTGACCAAATGGGACATGTTTTAAAGTCATGCTGGGGAGCAATATATATAGCTTTACACCAGTTGTAGTCAACAGCAACATTTTTGGATACATTTGACCAAATTAGGAAAGTGATTAGGTATGTTTTTAGAAAAGAATAGATGATGTGTGAATGCTCTTGCATACAAGGTATTTTGGACGACCTTTGTGGCCTGACATTTATTGGGCATTAGGCTACTGCAGATTCGGGCAAAGGTTGGTCACAAGGTTTGAGGGATCATTTAAAAAGAGGAATGGTTAAGAGCCTTGTGCACTGTATTAGAGATATGTTCTGGAATATGTGGAGTGTTATATGTTGGCATGAAAAGAGGACCCAAGATTGCTAAAAAAAACAGTTATCTATTCTTGGAGTTGCCAAGAACTGTCCCAAGAATAGGCCTAGGCACTGTTAGCATGAATTATTTTGCAGAAAATAGTGTCACCTCTGGTGTTGCAGGGTAAGTGCAGAACTCCTTTCTTATATGGGTTATAGTAAGAATAACATGAAGCAGTGAAAGCACCACACTTGCCAAAGTATATTTGGGTCATGAAACGTGGTTCTTTCAGTGGGTGTGGTACCAGCTTTTTGCCCCCATGCTTGTTAACCATCATTCATTCCCAGTGCGGCACTCCTGATTCATTGCCCAGTATGGTATAGGGGTGAGAGCCTTCTAAAGTGGCCATTTACAGGCAGCTGTAAGAGTTGCTTTTGTCATTACAGGCATCCTGAAAATGTGGCCATTTGTATGGTCAGACCCCATTCTCTGGTCAGTTATATGAGCTGATTTCATCACAGCGGAGGAATGCACAATGTCTTCCCTCTGTGAGTGCATGCTGGTGGACATTTACAAATGAAAGTTATCCCCAGGCTGTGGTGAGGTGAGTCAAAAGCCTGCCCCCCAGTACGTGCACCTCGCCACCACTACCACTCCTCCAACTGATCGTGGCTTTATGCATCCTGCTCTGCTTCAGCCTTCCTCCAGGGCTGAGCTGCTAATTGAATCAAGTTATCCGGCTGTAGTCTGAGTGTTATCCCTTTGTGCCACCTGAACTGGCTTGGTGCCTAAAGGTTTGAAGCAGGTAGTCGTTTTAATTAGATTTGGCAAGGGTCTTAATGGAACTTCATTTTTGTAGACCCATATTGGCGCTCAATTATAGCTACAAATTTTATGTGATAGATTTGATTTTGTCAATTTTCATTCATTCCTCAACAATTGGGCTCGGATCCGACCCAGACATTATTTTCAGCTTGTGGCCACTAGAAAACTCTCAAGCTCCTCCCTTACCTATAATGCTCTGTCCCCTAACATACCTCAGATCTTGTTTACTGCTTTCACATTTGGACGGGGTCGATGTGAGCCCTTGAGCTCAGTGCTCAAAAGACAGAATAAGTGTTTATATTGCTATCTTCTTATTCTAATATCTTATTACTCATTTTATAGCTCATGTATTTTCTCCCTACATACATGTTAGTGTAATTCTTCTTAACATTGTTGGTAAACTTTCCCTGCTATCCCTTTACATGGCTAGTGTATTATTTGATTATTATCATCTCCTTTCCCTTTTTCTGTTTATATAAAAAAAAAGTTTTGTTTTTTTTTTCTCTCTAAAAGATCGTGTTTGTTAAAATGTCTAAAAAAACTCTTTCTGATGCACATGCTTTATGAGTTTATTGTCTAGGGCCTTGAGCACCTTCAGAAAGATTGTGACATTTTTAAATCTTTTATTCCTCGGGCCATTTTAGACTATAAGAACAAACTTATTTTAAAAGGCTTCCTTTCTTCAATTTTTTCAGAGGCTTTATCTTGGGGATCAACTCTCCAAAGTTATGACAAAGGAACAATCTAGAAAGCCTTCGGATCTGTCAGGCTCCTCCATACATTCCTCAGATCCGATGGTGGAGCTTCCAAGAAAGAAACACAGAAAATTGGATTCACAGACTGCTAATTCACTGAAGTCAGCATCAGAAACCAAATCTGCCTCCTCGGATCCTGTATTTATTGGATCCAAAGCCTTTATCTTGAACCAGATAGTCATCCTCCATAGATCCAGTACCCTATCAGGTTCCATCCCAATATTAAGAGTCTTGCCAACATTCCAAGACTCCCTCTGTGGTCTCATTGTTTCATTCATCCAGAAGTCTGACCGAAGCCAATGTGAATTGAATGATAAGGAAGTTTGTCTGCACAGATTCAGATAGGAGTTCTTCCAGCTGCTACCCCTTCGGGTTAAGAATCTCTGATCTGACTCGTGGTTTCAGAGCCCTTGGATCCAAGTTTTCAAGGACCATCTGGGTCAGATCCGAAGATTATAATATCTTCAGCTCTGAGGCCTTCTTTGAGTGCACCAGCTCCAAGTGAGCTGGAGCCAGACAACTCTCTGAGCTGAAGCATCCCTGTCAAATCCGAGGTGTTGGAGTTGACTCTGAAGTTGTTGGAGCTGTCTCTGCCCCTTGGAGCTTTGGCAATGGATAGCTTGGCTCCAATCTCTGCCTTGGATGGACTGCCTTTGGGACAGGGGGAGCTAATGGGGTAAAAGTGTGACTTCTTGGCTCCATCAGTTTCCCTCTCCCTTCAGCGTTCTGCTTTCGAGGTAGTGGAGAGCGTGTTTTCTGCTCTTGCAGAAAGGATGGTTCTCCCTCCTTCTGTGTCACTTATGTCTTTGTGCCTTGAGTTTCATCAAACTATCCCACAGGGACAGCCAGCCCAAAGTCACCAGATAACCCAGGAGGGGTATTACCATTTCTTCCGACAGTTTTCTGGAACACCGCAACAAAGAAACCCCTAGGAAGAGGAAGTGCAAGAGGAGGCACATAGACTCCCCTCAGGAGTCAATCACGGGAAGCCTTTGCGTCTGGCCCATTTACCTTCTTGGGTGACTCCACCCGCTAACAAGCTATTTGACTTGATCTCTAGGTGGGCATGGAGGGAACCAGACAGTTGAGCCAATCCCCAAGAGACCAGACTGGATTTTGGTACCACCTAAAGGAAAGGAATTTTGGAGCAAGAGAGTACCAGTAGACGCCATGGTCATGGTGGTGGCCACCAAGACAGAAGTCACAAAAGAGAGTTCTACTGTCCATCCCCCTATCAAGGAGTCAAGGGTGTTGAACATTTTTGGAAGTGTGTTCATGCTTCAGTGACATTTGCACTCAAATTGTTGAATTATTTGCCACACTTCACTAGATTGCAAAGGGATTTGATTAAGAAACTCTCCAAATCCCTCACAGGGACAAGTACTTATGAGGCTTAGACTTCTGTGACTTCACACTTGGCAACCCTATAGTTGATTACTAATTCGTCCAAGTGGCTGATTTCACATGTGTCTGAAGGTACCTCAAGTGCTGTGGGTTCAGGCATTTCCATTAAGGGGCATGCCTGGATAAGCTTGTGTGTCTTTGCAGAGCCCTTCAAGTCCTTCGTCAGTGCACCTTTTGATGGAAACTCTTTATTTGGCCCTAAAGTAAAGATACACTCTCCAGATGTGAGCAAGATGGAAAGGCCCTCACGGCAATAGGAGTAAATTTTTTTGATCCTCAAAAGGACCTTTTCCAGGAATCATTGAGGAGGTTGGAAAATGTGGTTCAGAAAGTCTCATGGTCCTTTCCAAGATCCATGGAAGATGCCACCCACACAGCAGAGGAGGCCCACAGAACCAGAGGTCCAGAGATTTCTTCTCTGGCAGACCCTACCAGCACTCCTGAAAGGAGGCCCAATTGTCCACCTCTGGAGGCAGTTGGGGGTCATTTATCCCTGTACCAGATAGCCTGGCTAGACACTACAAAAGATACATGGGTGCAGAGGATTATTTCCAGAGGTTATATAATTTTCTTTTCCCTTCCCCCTTCAACAGTAAACAAAATTCCTGATGTTCCACCCAATCAGAGTAAAGCAGCAGCTCTAGAAATAAAAAAGCTGCTAGAGAAAAATATCATCCAAGATCTTCCCCCAGACCAGAAAGAATCCGGAACTTACTCAAGATTATTTTTAGTGCCAAAGAACTGGAGACCAATTTTGGCTCTCAGCAATCTGAACAAATCAGTTCAGTATGCCAAGTTGCAGAGTCACAATTCAGTTTGTTTTGCATTTCCTGTACTAGGACGACTGGGTGTGCTAAATAGATCTTCAAAATGCATACTATCACAATAAAATTAACAGGGGATCCAGAAAATACCCACGCTTTCAGCTGTGAGCTATTCATTACCAGTTCAGAGCTCTGTCCTTTGGCCTCACCACAGCCCTCTGGATGTTCACCAAATGCATGGCAGTGGTAGCAGATCACTTGAGACTACAGGGATTACAAATCTAACTGGCTCATAACCACTCCAACCAGGCATGTACTGATAAAAGCTCAAGACCAGCTACTCCAGATTTGCTCCCTTCTGGGGGTTACCATAAATTACAACTAATATCAGTTAGAACTGTTTCAGACATTGGAATTCATAGGAGCAATTTTCAACAAAGTATCCCTGACAGCCTCTTTTCCTTTTCGAGAGTACAGACTATCCTATTCTAAAATAGGAAAGATAATCCAGAATTCCTCAATTTCAGCCCTGTTGATCTTGCAAGCTTTAGGATCAGTGTATGTGGTGATGGTTCTAGTTCCTCTAGCAAGATTTCATATGAGGATTCTGCAGTGGATGTTAGCCTCCCAGTGGCCCATTCTTCTTCAGCATATGTCCACTCAGATAAAAATTTCCCAAGTGTGCAAAACATATCTTTGGTGGTGGATCTGTTCTGATCAGGTTCTTCAAGGATGTCCCTTCATTCTTCCTCACTTAAAGGTCATAGTGACCACTGACACATCCCAGATTGGGGGGGGGGGGGTATTTCCTGGGAAAAACAGTCCAAGGCACATGGTCCCCCAAAGAGGCCTATATGCATATCAGTGTCTTAGAAATGAAAGCAGTGCTCTTAGTGTCGCAGGCTTTCCAAGACTCTCTCCCTTTTGGGACAATTGCGAATTAGACAATATATCTGTGATTGGATACATCAACAAACTTAGCAATGGGTGAGCTCCTCCAACCAATTTCTGATAGCAAAGCACATTCTGGGGAAATCCAGTGTGATAGCGGATAAGTTGAGCAGGTCCATTCTACTACTTCACAAGTGGTCTGTCAACAAGGAAGTGGTGGAAATGATTTTTCACTAGTGTGACCAACCATGCTTAGACGACCTATTTGCATCTCGCCTAAACAATAAGTGCGGCAGTTTTTTTGCCTTATTTCCCATTCTGGGGGAATCACCAAGAGACACTCTCTTACATGACTGATCCCCCGGTCTCCTCTCTGCTTATCCCCAAATTTTTACAGAAAGCATTCTGGTTGAAGAGCAGAGTCATCCTAATTGCCTCTTACTGGCCTCGACAGATTTGGTTCCCCTTTCTTTGGCCTCATCTAGACTACACTCCTTGGATTCTGGATCCAGTTCCGGACCTTCTGTCTCAACCAAAAGGCATGATTCACCCGTATATCTCAAATCTAAAACTGGCCACATGGTTTCTCCACTTCCATTAATAACCAGACAGCATACGGTCTCTTCCCCTGTTCGTCATATACATTTGTCTTCCCACAAAAGTTCTACAAGGAAACTTTACAGAAGTAAATGGAAGAGATTTGTTTTTTGTTGCAGCAGAAACATATTGACCCCTTTTCAGGACCAGTGCATAGTGTCCTTGAATTTTTAGCAACAATTTTCAGCGGAGGAGCCAGCTCCAAAACTATTAGGGTACACCTAGCTGCCATTTTTAATTTTCACATTGGGATTGAAAAATCTTCCTTGGCTTCATCTAAACTTTGTAAGGCCTTTTTGCAATGTACCCTTCTTTTGAGACCCCCTTAAGGATCCAACTCTGCTATGGGACTGAAATTTAGTATTACAAACCTTAATTCATTCCCCTTTTTAACCAGCAGCTAAATGTGAACTTAAGTTTTTGACCTGGAAAACTATATTTTTGGTAGCCATCACCTCTGCTAGAAGACTGTCAGAACTTTAACCACTGTAAACCTCCTTAGTATTTCATAAGGATGGGATAGCTTTATGAACCAGTTCTTCTTTCCTATGGTGGTGTTTCAATCAAATAATCTATTAATTTGCCAGTTTTCTTTCCTAATTTTACAAAGGTGAATTTATGTTGCACTTAGTGGATGTTTATAGGCAATTGCATTTTTACTTGCATAGAATGAAAAACTTCAGGAAAACAGATCATTTGTTTATCTCCTTTTTGGATTCCAAACTAGGCAAACCGGTCACACAGGTAACCTTAGCCAGATGGCTGAGCGATTGTAAATCCTTTGTCTGTAACAAATTGAGCCTTTCCTTACTGAAATCTTTGAGAGCCTATTCAGCCAGTTCCATGGCAACATAGTCAATATTTTTATCCAGTGCTTTCACGCGTAATATATGTATGGCTGCTACTTGGGCTAATCCTCATGAGTTTATTACTCATTACGAATTGGATCTGGTCTCGAGGGGAGATGCAACCTTTGGCTCAGCTGTGCTCAGGAATATCCTTCCTTAGTTCTCCCGGGATTTCAGGTAGCTGGGGACTCTCTCCCTGTTGTTGAGGAATGAGTAAAAGTTGACATCAGATAAAAACGTTATGTACTCACCATAACGTTCCATCTGTATTGTCCAATTTCATTCTTCCTCAGCTCCCTTCTGACCAACCCCCTGACTTTGAACTAATGACTTCTGGAAGAGGGAGACCATGTAAGGGAACCACTGTTCTTATGTTGAGCTCCAAATATGGATTTCTGTTACCAGGATGCTAATATTTCTTTTGATACTATAAGGCAGCAAACAAGATCTGAGGTATGTTAGAGGATAGAGCATTATGGCTAAGGGAGGAGCTTGAGAGTTTTCTAGTGGCCACGAGCTGAAAATAATATCTGAGTTGGATACGAGGGTTGGATCCGAACCCAGTTGTTGAGGAAGAATAAAAAATGGACAACACAGATGGAACATTATGGTGAGTACATAAATTGTATTTATTTTTTTGGCAACTGGATTACGCCATTTATTTAGATGGAATGTTGTGGGTCTCTTTATGGTAGACATACTTTATAAGTATTAAAATGCTGTTGCTAAATTTTAGGTGAGCTGGTTGTCCTTTTGTGGTGAATTGCCTGGTTTAGAAAAAATGCATTTGAGTTACCTGGGGCTTACTATTTGATATCATGGGGGTAACGGGGTTCTAAAACACTGGCCTATGTTTTTAAAATTTTTGATTGTGCCTTTCAAGAGTTAGAATGAAAGTTATCACTTTCTGTACAGAACTTAATGATTTATTTAACTGATTCTGAAAGGATGTGCTTAAAATGGTCTCATTTCTGCATCAGTTTTAGTACCTAGGTCATTCCATTAATCCAGAAAAATAAATTCTTTAATAATTAACTTCAGATCATTCTGAGAATTGAAGCAGATGTTTCCTTACCTGCGATGCCAGTGCTTTAAGTGTTTAGGCATCTTTATGACAAGGTTGCTGGAGTAGACAGTGGATGATACATGTGCAGCAGTAGTGAACATCTGTAATGATTTTCTTTTTGGGGGACACAGGAAAGCACTTTTGTTTTAGCTTCCCTAGTATTCAGGTCTTGAAGATGTTAATGCTACCTGAGGTCTTGTACTGTGGTCAGACCTTGCTTGCCAGTGCTTCAGTGTTAATTTAAGTTGGAAAAGTGTGACCCACACATTTTATAGAACGGTAAAGAGAGCTAGAATGGCCAGAGACCAAAAAAGTACATTAAGTCCCCAGTTCTGAACTGCATTTTAGAGCAACATATTTAAGGTTTGTAATTGTTGGTTGGCAAATACCCATTACTCATACTGGAAAAAATATGTCTGATGCAGGGAGATTACAAGAAATGGTGGGTTCACTGTGTAATGTAACTGAGATGGTCGGTTCAGGGAGCTTCCCTGATTTGCTTCAGTAGTATGTAGTACTACACTGTTGGCATTTGGCTGGTGTGAGGCCTTGCTCTTGGCTGAGGAGTCTGTTCCCGTTAGATATAATATTAGGTGTAGGAAGGAGTAAATGATACTTTCTTATGGTTGAGGGGTGTACCTCACTTGAAATATTGGAAACATAGTAAGGAGAGTGTCCTATAACCTGTAATCATTATAAAGATATTGTTGCCTTTGAGCAAGGCCAGTATTTTAGACGTAGATGGCACAGGAGTACAGAGGTTGGTATTGCTGCTTCACAGTTCTCAGTTTTCTAGACCGCTTTGGTTCTTTCTGTGTAAAGTTTACATGTCTTTCTTCATTCTTCACATAGAATTTTACATGGTGCTGTTTTCTTCTTTTTGGAGGTGTTTTGGTGATCCTGCAAGTTGTTTGTAGGTGTACATGTCATGAGGTGTGCCCCTACACCCTTTGATGGGCTTAGTTCCCTGTCCAAGATTGGATTCATTGCCTTGCACCTGCTAAGTGTTAGGATAGGTCCCCAATAACCTTGAATTAGATTACATGGATAAACAGGGAATGAATGAATGGTGTAGTCTTGTAACTAGATGCCAGTGCTAGTAGAAGCTAGACCCATTTGGGTCAGATTTGCTATGGAAGTTCATATAAAAGGTGTTGCATTTAAATGTTTTTAGTTGAATTTATAAGGGAGAGGAATCTGGGAAAAAACTAATTAGAAAGAGATGTTACTCAGATACATCTCTTGATACAAGTGCTGTATAATTTTCTGCTGGAGGTGATTGCACAAGTATTTTCGTAGCTGAGTTGGCATCTTAAAGTGCTATCCTTGGTGTCTTCCAGTTGTAGGGGATGTGGGTGTGCAGACTGGACTCTGGCAGCATAAGTTTTGAAGCTGACAGGCTCTTAACTTAGAGAGTTAGTTTGCATCAAGTGTTATATTTGATTTGACTGAATAAGATGGTTTTGACTTTGTATTCCTATTGGGGGAGTGGTACTGAGCAGAGTAGTTAAAGCATGACATAGCCGTAGTCATCCTGTTGGTTTAAGCAAGTAAGAATGCAATCAGAAAAAGTTATAGGACTTCAGTTTTTCATAGCAGTGGAAGATTTACTAAATATACTGAAAAGATTTACTAAATATACTGAAAAGATTTACAAAATTCCTAACTGGTAAAGGGTATTTGGCAAGATTACAAAGTAACTGTCTGCTCTGTCTGCATTGTTCAGAACATTGCTGGTAGTTATTTGGATGGATTTGGTCTTTCAAGTCAGAAATAGTGCAGCACTGTAAATGTTGTGGGTGGGAATACATAGCTTACAGAACAGCGAGAGTAGTATCAACTAGTAATTTTCCTTTACCTGGATGACAATCACATTTAGAATCAACTCAGTAGCTTAACAGACAGTCTTTTGATGGTGTTTCTCCTTCTCCGCTCTCTGAAGTGAACAATAACAGGCAAGAAAAATAATGCCTGTATCATGCTTTGGTAGAAATACTTATCCAGAACATCATCTTTTTCCATGTATATTTCTGTATATCGCTATACAGAATATTCCTACAGTTATGAGCATTTGCACTCTCCGCATGTCAGGCATAGAGCAGGCCTTGAGCTGATGGATCTTTTTGTATTTCACTGTACTTGCTTGTGTGGGGGTGGTGGTGGGGGGAGTCACTGGACTTTTTTTTCAAAGAAATGTCTTTTCTCCTGTGTTTGAATGCTTCCCCATAAGTTTCAGTTCTGTTAGAAATATTCTGACTTTGCTGCATTTTAGAGACTGTCCTCAGGGACTGCCTTCCTTCCTGTAAGAACCTTTTGAATGTAGACCTTTCGGTTTTTATTAAGTAAATTCTCTGTTTGGGTGTGTAAGCTTTAGCTTATAGCATACTTCTGAAATTCCATGCATTTTGAACATTAACAGTTTCAGATTTTTACATTCATTGCAGTGTATATACTGTTTGTGGCAAGCTGAAGTTGTACTTATAAAGGTGTTTTGTGATACTGAGCATATTCATGACTTTCCACCTGTACTTTCCTTTTCCTTTTGTTGAATTACTCTACCTATCCTATACCTTTTCTGTGTTCTTTCTTTCTGTTTCATAGCTGCCCGCAGGAAGAACTTGGGTAAGTTTAGCTACTGTTTTACTGCTGCAGTATGTAATTCTTCATTTTATTCTTGTGTGGGATGTAGATTGACTGCCTCTGACTGTGAAGTTTAAATAAAAGCCTCTTAAATCTGTACCATGTGCAGTCAAGGTGCATGTCATCTAACAAAGTAAAATCAAGAGCATTTATAAAAGTTCCAGGAAATCCTTAAATTATTGGTAATGTCATATTATAAATGTAATGTTAGGCACTGAGCAATTATTTGTGTAGGTGGATCAGTGTTGTTTGAGTATCTTTGTGTTTCTCACAAAAAATGCTGCAGTTTGTGTGTTTAATGTTTGCACTCTTAACTGATTAGTTAATATCATGCATTATTCTGACAGGGTTTTGTCTTTACTGTTGCTACAGACTAGGACTGTATCTTAAAGCAATGTTCTGTCAAGTACAAGAATGTGTTGTACATACCTCTCACCTTCTTTACTCAAGAATTCTGATCAAGGCCAAAAGTAATGTTGGGGGGGGGGGGGTGACCAATCAGGGCATAGTTTTTAAATGCAGCTTTAATTCACTTAAAATGTTAATCAAGTTTTGCTTCAAGATGCATTTTCTGAACAGTAAGTATGAAAGTCTAAGGTCTGTATTATTGGCTGTGTAATCCTTAGAGATTTACCAGATGATCAAAATTTTACAAGGGACATTTTCAAAAATGTTTACTATTGTTTCTTTGAACAGCAAAACATTTGCCGTTAGAAACAATGAAAAGTAAAACTGAACACAAGCATTCCGACCAGCCACAATGTCGACCCAAATGATCGACACATTTGAGTCGACATTGTTACTGAAACCCTCACGTGATAGCCGTATAGGAGCTGCGCCCCCCCACACCCCCAGCTTCTAATATATTCTAACTCTGAGATCGCATTTCAGTGGTGATATGGATGAATTTCCAATCCCCACTGTACTACGATCTCTGTGCAGATAGTCAAATACACTTATGCGAATGCACTACTGCATTTGCATAAGTGTGTTCGACTATCCCATCCATTTAAGTTTTGTGCACGACATTCTGATTTTTGGCAGCAGTGCTGCCAACAGACTGTCGTTCGCACAAACCGAAGTAAACCTTTCAAAAACATGGGCAAAATCAGGGATATTTTGCAGGCATCTGGACAAGTGACAAGTTACGGATTTGTACATTAACTTTCAGGAGTAACTGTTGACTTTTTCAGTGTATCTACAAACACTTCAAGTTAGAAGATCAGAGACAATTCTAAGTCAAGCAAACCGGCAAGAATATAAGAACAGAAAAGTTGCCATCATTTTTTCAAATAACTAAGTGAATGCAGACTTCCCAGCTATTTTTCCTTCTCTCCTGTATTGCTGTGTCATTACCTTGTTGTGAATAACTATTCTAGAAAGAGGATTGATCATTAGTAAAAATCAGCTGGGGAATGGTAGTTACACAAGGGGTCTTTTTCCTTAGGGAATTAAGTTGTAATAAATGCACAATGAGTAGTAAATGGAGTTTAGTTTGGTATATGTGCAGATGTACTGACAATAAAAAGATGGGTGCATAACTTCCATACTATGTGAGGGGAGGAGAATCCATGTGTGTTTATTTATTTGCTCACTTGTGGCTACCTGACAGGCAAAAAGGTCAAAGTACTGCAGAAAAAGTTGGTTCAGTAGCACTGTACTGGAATTAGAAAAGACAGCAGACTGCTCATCTTACAAAACCACTTTAGTCAGAAACTAAAAAAAAAAGTCCTGATTGATCTTCTAAGTAGTGCTAATTTTCTTGTATCATTGTGAAGTGATTTATATAATTTAGTAATGTTTTACATTCCAAATTCCCTGACTGGGGTTGTTATGCGTGTTATTTTTCCCCATATGACGTGTATTTATTTAGTCAGCCAGTCAGTTAATTTAGCTAGTTTTTATCAACAAGGAAGAGTCTACGTGGGCTGAGCCCATTTTCGGGGAAGGTCTACGTAGAAAAACTCCAGTCTAGACAATGTAAAGTCAGAGTGTAGCATGATGAAACAACAAATCACTTTGCATAATCAGCCTGTATGCAAAACATGTACTGTTTGTTAGTGTAAAAGCTAGGGTATACACACACAGACATAAACAACATAGTTCATCTGTTCCAGATTAGAGTACTGGAGACTTGAACAGTATTTTCATTTGTGAATTTGTGAGCAACCTTTGTGATGTAGTATTTATCTATTTTTTCTAATGTAGGAGCTGTATGGCTCTTGGAATAGCTCCCTAATATAGGGAGGAAGAAGAACAGCTTTTACATATGTGTGTAGATGAAATAGGAGAAATGGTGGAATCTTTCTGTGTATGTATGTGTATATATATATATATATATATATATATATATATATATATATATATATATATATATATATATAGGTCTGTAGATGCATAACACAGAGAGGCAAATAGGGTAGACGATAGAAGATTGACAGCAGGAAAAAAGTTCTAGTTTTAGGTCAGTGTATGGTGAGAGTTGATGCCACATTTTAAATTCAGTACTGAATTGAATGTGTCTGTGTGTGTTTAGTAGACTGCTCCATTGTCTAGCTGCCATTCTGAAGACAATGGTCTCCATAGTGTTTTTAGATCATAGCAATCGTCATACCAGTAGCTAGAACAGGGATCCAACAGGAACAAGTTCAACTAAGAACAAATTAAGTTGACCTCAGTGGCTCAACGTCCAGCTTTATTGTGCTGAAAATAAGGATTTACAGGATTTTATGCATTCTGCTGAACAAGTTTGTATACATACATTGCAGTGTGGTTTTGATTCACTAGAGGCATCTTGCAGGGCTGCGGTTACTGGGTCTGTACTTAGAAGGCATGCTTGCTTTCTTCCCAATATAGTGGACTTACAAAATACCTCACAAAGCAAGCTTAAATACAAAACTAAACCCCACAGACCCTTATTCACCAGTCATAAAATGCATCCAATTGGGCTTCCTACCAAGGTATAATTAACCATTACAGTGTTACCTTGGTAGGAAGCCTAACTGGATGTATGCACTGAGGTCTACTTCATTTATTCATAACAGTAGCTAGAAATACAGTGGTAAATACATTGGCAATGCTCTAGGCTCAGTGGACAATAGCAAAATACTAAATAAGCTTTGAGAAACATAAGTCATGATCCAGTACCTATCCTTGCCTTCATCCCAGTCCTGTTATAAGTTCAGTAATAAGCTAAAATAAAAAAAATCGCTGGTATGCACTATGTTGTTTTTATGTAAACATACAATTATGTTGTGCAGTTAATTGACTATGTTATTTCAGTAAAACATATTAATGCAATTTCTTTGACACAAAATTGATATACATTTAAAAAAAGTCTTACTTATACACCGATTCAGACTCTCAAATGTGTTCAGACCTATTGTGGTGTGCCAGAAGTGTTTGGGTTGGAAAGTGTCCAGAAATTTCTTTCCTTGTTCCCTTCATTTGCAGAAAGGAAAATAGTCTTCAGAAGATTCATCTTTTGAGTGGAACTTTGTGATCAGAAGTAAGACTCCTTGCAGTTGTCAAGAATATTTTTCTTCCTTTTTTTGACATTGTGATCCATTATGTGGCAGGCAGAATTTGGCCGACTTATCTGGAGCAGTCACACGCCTTCACAGCTGATGGATCCCTCCCTTTCTCTCTCTCTCTCTCTGTCCCACTCTCTATTTTAAATGAAAAAATAAATAAAAAACAGCAATTCTGGAGAAATACCTTTTAAAATTCATTCCTTCACAGTACTAGTCTGTTTTGCACATAGTCTGCTTTGATGAATTTCGGCTTGCTGTAGTCTTTAGGTTACCTTTGTGTGTAGCAGTGTGTGTATGCATGTGTTGGTTGCATTGCTCACACTTTAGCACTGTATAGTTTTGGAAAAGGAGGAATGCATGTACTTTTTAGGAGGCAGTAAGCTTTAGCCAGTGTGTGAAGAGAGACAGATTTCTGAACGAAGAAGATGGATAGAGACATGGTTGAGCTTTCTACATATGTGTCAAGCCCAGGAAGGGACTACTGTTGAGCAGCATCTTGCCACTAGCACAGGGGTCTGCAACCTTCACTATCAAAAGAGCCATTTTGGCACCTCTCCCACCAAATAAAATTCATCGGGAGCCACAAAACCTATCTGACCCCTAAAATGAAGATAACACAGCATATAAAGTTGTATACATACAGTAGTTTATACTAAATATAAAATAACTAAGTTTATAAGAGCAGTATTTAAAATCCATCCCTATTTTTGTTCTTTTGTTGGGATTGTTTGATCTCTCTCAGTGTGTGTGTGTGTGTGTTATATTTCTTGACCTCTTAGAACAAGAAATCTGGAAAGCCATAAGTAATGGGGCACAAAGGCCCAAAAATAGGGACACGTTTTAAATATTGTTCTTACAAACCTAGAAAGTTGATAGAATAACAGATTTTGCATTCACATTAATTTTCTGAAGGGTATGAAGTCTGAAACTCAAATGTCTATTTTTTCTGACTACAGCCCTCAATGATTTGCCAGAAAACCACAATTTTATGAGAAACAGACCAAAAATATGATGGCAAACGTCAGGACATTCTGCAAACATCTGCACAGTTGGGAGGTGTGTGTGTGTGTGTGTGTGTGTGTGTGTGTGTGTGCGTAAAAATGCATGTTGACAGAAACCATGTTATTCTAGCAAGTTTATAAGAACAATTTTTAAAGTCTGTCCCTATTATTTTTCCTTTGTTCCCCTTTATTTGTGCCTCTGTCCAGATTTCTTGTGGTGAGAGTTGAGAGGTACAGAAACCTTTCAGGAGATGCTGTTGCCACCAGGGGACCACGGTGTGTGTGTGTGTGTGGAATGCATGGCAACAATAGCAAGTTTCTAAGTTTATAAGAGCCATATTTAAAGTCCGTCGATCACTGTGTGTGTGACAGAGTGGCCATTATTTTTCAAAGCTACAGGGAGCCACTGCAGAGGGATGGAAGAGCCACATGCGGCTCCAGAGCCGCAGGTTGCAGACCTCTGCACTAGCATAAATGATGCTAAAATGTAAACCGAAAGTAACTGACTTCAACAGTTATTCTTCTAGCCAGTGTCATTCCAGGTTATCCAATGTGTGCCAGCATGTGGGGGAGACTGTCAACAGTCCTGCCTACTTTGCCAGGGATGGCTACTACCTCCATCAGGGCTTTCACATACTGGTTAAAGCACTTTCTGTCCCCATGTCTTTTTTAGGCAAAGTCATTCTAGCCCTTCCAGCTTAATGAATTCAGGGCAGGCCTGTTTAAATCTTGCACTGTTCAGTGCTAAGAATTGAAAGACAAAAATGCTTGACCATGAGATCTTTTTAATCCTTAAGTGCATGAATACATGTCTGTGTAGTCACCAAAACTTAGTTCTAGTGCTGAAAGGTTTTAGCATCTATCACATTTTCAGACCTTCTGGGGATGGCTGGGGCCGGGTTTATATACACACACACATACATATAATTAAGACATACATGTATGTGTGTGTCATACCTCTCAACCTCTGAGTGCAAGAAATCTGGACAAAGCTATAAATAAAAGAGTGACAAAGGACCCAAAATAGGGACAATTTTTAAATATAGCTCTTACAAAATTAGAAAGTTGATAGAATAACAGGTTTTGCTTTAGGGTGAATTTTCTGAATGGTAGGAAGTCTGAAACTCAAATGTCTGTCATCATATTCTAACTTCAGTCTTTAATAATTTGCCATAAAAACCACAATTTTATTAAAAATGGACCAAAAATATAGTCAAAATCTGGACATTCTGCGAAAAACTGTACAGCTGAAAGGTATGGTGTGTGTGTGTATGTGCACATACATGTGTGTGTGTGTGTGTGTGTGTATATATATATATATATATATATATATATATATATATATATATATATATATATATATATGGTTTACTATCACAATGCCGACGTGCACTTGCACGGCTATGAAGTATTCGAACAACAGATGTTCAAATACTTCATATTTCGGCAGGTGATGTGAGCGAACGTTACCATTGCGAATGGACTGTGCATTCACAATTCTAACGTTCGCTCATGTGAGGGGATCACGGTACAGTGCGGTTAGGGAAATACATCCCTTTCCTCACTGTAGTGCAGTCTTGGAGTTGGAATATTAAGTTGGGGGGGGGTGTGGGGGGCGCATAACTGTGTGTTTAGGCTAGTTAGGTAGGTAGTTACGGGATGGGTGGGAGTGCTGTCTATTGCCGAAAATGTCATGAGCGACATTTTCGACAATACACAGCTGTTTTCGACATTAGGAAAATTCGGAAATGTTCATTTCCGATGTATAAATTCGAAAATGCAGACACGATTTGTTCTGATTTTCAAATTTATGATAGTAAACCATATATATATATATATATATATATATATATATATATATATATATATATATATATATATATACACACACACACACACACACACACACACACACACACGCACACACACACACACACACAGACACATATATATGTACACATACATACACACACGCATTTATTTATCATTATTTATATGAATCTCCATTGCCTCACAGCAAAACAAATACATGATAATGGCCTTAAAATTCTAGATGGTCTTAGTATCGGTAAATGAAATTACCATATCATTGCAAATTGTAGACCACCCCCATGTCCTCCACTGCCTGGAGTACATACTTGATACAAATTGGGATCCTAGCCACTGAACCAAAGCAATCACCTTTCATGACTTCAACTACCCATGTATTAATTGATGTACATTCACCACAAATAACAAGTATGCATAGCATTTCCTAGATTTTATTATATTCAGTTTCTTGGGTTAGTACCATCCACCACTAAGGGGCACTAATCTTGTTCTTGTCCCCATCAATATTACTACCATCTGCCTCACACCTAAATTCTTCCCAGCTTTGATTTTATCAGATCACTCAGCCATCACACTTTACTATAGAACACCACCTACAATGAATGCTGCTGTTTGCAAGGATTTCTGCAAGCTCAGTCTTCTTACCATCTCAGATGACATTGTGAAATTTAGAAACCTTTCCCCCATTTTGGGATCTGGTCATCAAAGACGCCAGTTGCAACGTAGACTTTTACACCTACCTGAATTCTTGAGTAGAGGTGTCTGTACCCATTTGCCACAGGTATGATGACAGTTTTTAAAAAATAAACTCCTTTGATGGAATTCTGCTATATGCTGTAGAACAACAAAAAAAATCCTAGTCCTAAGAAATAAACTTAAATCAACCCCTGCTAAAGTTGGTCTCAGAAATGACTGTCATTAGTAAGATCAAATCCTGCAAAGCAGAGTATGAACCACAAACTGGCTCCTGGAAAGGACCCATATAGTGAGGTTTGGTGGTATATTTTCTTACAGAAGGCATGTCACAAGTGTAATGCTAGAGGGATTACATGACGGATATACCCCTTTTCAAATTATACTTCTCAGGTATCAAGTTTCACTGGCTGTGTTTGCTGAAGACTGCAGACTCGGTGTGTATCACTTACTCTCTGACATCCATATCCTATTGGATGATTAGCCCAACTAATTCTTGGTTTCATGACCATAGACTAAAGCTCTGCACAAAAAAAATGTAACATAGTATGTCTTTGGTAGTAAAAAGAGGAATCCCAATCAGCTGTATGTTCCCTCCTGAGAGTCAGGTGATAGGGAGCTGGTCAGCTTACTCATCATGGGGGGGGTGGGGGGTGGGGGGGTGGGAGCACCTCACTTCCTCTCAGTGGCCACTGAATCTGCCATTGCAATCCCTCAAGGGGAAGCATGCCTGCCCACACTGAATTTCCCTTAGCTTACTGGTGCTGTGAACCTTGATTACTCAGGCTTGGCTGGCTCAATCTTGACTAGGTAGTACCTAGTGCTCACTCCCATCTTTTCCCTACCAGCTCCTGCAGACATCCAAGCCACTAATTAAACTTGGGTTGCATGTGCATTAGATAGAGATTTATCCCTGTATACCACAGAATTGACTGCTGTCTTACTTCATTTGACCTTCTGAGTTCTGGGCTCTTATGGGATATGTTGTTTCTGCCACAGTACAGTTCATGTCCTTACAATGTGGGATCGTATTGCCATTCCCTTCCTTTAAGCTCAAGTCGTTCATGTACAAGATATGTACTCCAAATGACCGTTTTCTTTGACGGTCTCTGGTGAGAATGTCAGTACATTTTTTGTGACAGTCTTTGATTTGTATTATTTATTGTCTTTTAACTAGACTTCCATGCTTCCTGTATTATTTCATAGTTTGACAGATGCCTAATGGTTGATTTAATAACTAGTGATCTGGGCATTAATGTGGGAAAGATCGAGGTTCACGTCTGTATGTTGGGAAAAGAATGTTGCATATATAATGACCGAGGGAAAAGTAAATATTTCTAAAATGTTTTGATTGGGATAAAAGATTACTAGAATTATGCATCACGTTGGGGTGGTAATGTACACGCTCCATGTACTGAGAAAAACACAAATAAAAGTCCCCTTTCCTCTTCGTGATGCTTATGCACTGAAACATATTGTCTTACATGTATCACCTTCTTCCTTTGTGTAGTACACAAACACACTAAGTATAAGTACTTCTTACACTTCATCAGTTTGTTTGGATGCTGACACTACCTTCACCTTCTGCTACAGGTGAGATCAACACTCAGATGCTTTTCCTGCTTTTTTCCATTAGTTCCACTGTCCCAAACTGATGCTTATCATCATGATAGTTGTGGCCCAAGTCGAGACTTTTCATTTGTCTGCATTGAACTTCAACTGCCAACTTTTTGCCCACTTGGTCAGTCTTTCCAAATCCTTCTTTTGACTTGTACCTTTGTTTCATCCTTAAATAGGTTGATCTTGTTTTCTTTTCCTTCAGCTAAATCTTGAGATAAATACATCAACAGAACTAGACCCAGGATAGGTACCTGTGGTATTCCACTAGTGATTTTCCTACATTTCTGACATTGGCTCTCCAAAACCCAACCATTTGCATCTTATGTGGGACCGAGTCAAAGACATTGCTTAAGTCCAGGAACAACATGTCTTATGGTACTCTACTGTTCACTTTAGCTGTAACCCATTCGTAAAACTGTATCAGTTCTGACTGGCAGCTCCTTGAAGGTATGAATGATGATGTTCTTCTGGAGATCTTTACACTGTAAAAACACAACCTGCCTTCCCCTCAGGATTTTCCTGTGCCACTTTAGTTAAGCTAACATGTCTGTAGTACCTCATATATTTCTACCCTCAAGTTATACCAGGGTACCACACTTGAAGTCTTTTACTACTTGGGTACTTCTACATTAGCTAGTGATTTGCTGAAGATGTCCACCAGGGGTCTGTCAGCACACTGCCCTGATTACTAAGGACTCTGGGAGTGGCACCTCTGCCCTTTGTGCTTTATTTTCTGTCTTTTGGGTTTTCCCCGTTCGGGGTCGCCACAGCAGATCACCGGCACACTAATCGCAGTTGATTTTTACTTTGTTGAGTTGCCAGCCTGGCGCCCAACCTTTAAAGAAGGCACACCCACACATGCACAATCACACACCTACCTGCATGTCTTTAAGGTCACTCGACCAGAGGGAGGACATGCAGACTCTGCACAGAAGATGCTCCAGTCGAGAATCAAACTGGAGAACCTCTTGCTGTGAGGCGACAATGCTAACTGCTGCACCACCGCGGCAGTTTTCTGTAAGGGCAGTGAATTCTCTCTGTTGATTCTCTTTCTTTGTGCTGCTATCTCTCCATTATTCTTTCCATTCTACCCTTTTCCCCAGACTGGCAACCCTGCTTGCTTTCTTTTGTGAAGACCACTGTTTTTTTTTTTTTTCATTTTTCTGTGATGCACTTTCCATCTTTGGTCAGCCTAGAGATTTCTGTCTCTCCCTTCCTCCTTTGTTTTATACCTACAAAAAAAAAAAAAAAACAACACTCTTGCTTCCCATCTTGATTACTTCTGCCCGCTCTCTTTCAACTTTTGCTGTTGCTATCATAAACAACTTTTTGTCACTCCATATATCTCCTTGTATTATGCCTCATCCACTTCTCCACCATTCCTTTCCAGCTCTTGTAGGCCTTATGTTTTGATCTGATTATAACCTAACATTATTTCATAGCCACACATCCCTTCTCATCTTTTCACTTTTCACTTCATCTCTCACTTATCCATATCACTGCATACATCATCATCATCATCACCTATTTCCATAGCTCATTTGCTGCTTGTATCTTAACTCCTCCATGCTTCTTTCCCACAGCACATCATAATCTGTTCTCCTTAAATTCCACATCATTATCCATCATTATCTTTGAATTGTTACCCCCCCCCCCCCACACACACACACACACACACCACAGTGGCATAACTGAATTTAGCTAATTGTGCCTTAACCAGGACAGCCGTGTCCCTACCTGTTCACATTCTTGAGGTCACAAGATAAAGGGTGCAGGAAAGCATGGCTGAGTAGGGAGAAAGACGTACATTATATGACTGCAGACAGTGGCAGTGTCTTGCCTAATATTTTAACAAGTAAATCAAAATTGTGTTTCTAAAAGATTAAAACTGTAAGCTAACCAGTGCATGATTGGGCACGATTGTATGGTGGTTATAGAGCACATACTGATGACTTAATTTAAGTGGGTTTGGTTGAAACCAGCAGGTCAAGCAAACATCCAATGAAACAAAAAATGCCTAAGAGTGAAGTCTGCATGCAAGTTTGCGGACATGCATACAAACCCTTTGCCGGGAGCCATGTCCCCTGCACCTTCTAACTCATATGACTAACTCTAAGGTCACCAAACCATGGGGATAATGTTTAAGTCTTTTGCTATCTGCCTGTTTAACTGCTGGTCTTGACTGAACATTCTTTGATAAATTAATTTTCATTTATGTTTGTGACTACATCTGAAATAATTCTGCAAAGTGTAATTTGTGATTTTTTTTTCTGTCTTACTGTTTCATTGAATATTGTGTTAAAATAGTACTGCATTTATCTGCTTATTTATTTGTTCACTGTAAATTGTGAGCTCTCTCTCTGTCTGCAGTTAGTTTTCCTCACCCACCCTCCCTGTTCTTGTTGTGGCATTAATCTTGGTGGCTTTTGAATTGACCCCTCCTGTAAAATTGTGTTTGAACACTCCTCCTGGACCCATCTCATTTGCTCACTCAACTGAGTACATTGAGATCATATTTTGATTTCAGACACTCCTACCATTCCCATCTGTTCAGCCCTATCCCAGCCTAGTCTCATTAGCTCATCCTGCCTAATACAGAGTGAACATTTGAGTAGGCATACCCACTTAGGGCCCTGAACTTGTCTGATTGAAGACTGCTGGGACAGAGCTCAGTTCTTTAGGCTTTTTACTGGTTAATTGGGTAATTTGTTTAAATCAGTTTGCTTGTTTTCTATTGTTATATATAAAAAAAAAACAACAAAAAAATTGCACTTTATCTGCTTTTACTGTGTTTGTGTTTCTTCCTACTTTATTACCTTATTTACTTTTGCCTCTTCTTAAAAGTACTCAATTGTGTTTATTCTGCTGCATTTATTATTGCTTGATAGCCTGATTAAATTGTAACTGTTATTCTAAGTCTTTTGGTTTAAGCGCTTGGGGCTTCAGACCTGTTGTTTTACATTAAAAAGGTTTGTGGTCTGCACTGTTGTGGCAGGACAGGTAGCTTACGTCCTTCTAAGTCGGAAATTGCTGATTGACGGCTCAGTGTGTTATTCTAAAAGTATTTTAGTTCTGGTTTAAGCACTTGGGCTCCAGACCAGTTATTTTACATTAAAAAGGTTTGTGGTCTGCATTCTTGTGGGAGGAGAGGCTAGATTCTGCCCTTCTGAGCTGGGAATTTCTGGTTAAAGTCTTACTGTGCCTGCTTATTTGAACTGTTTTTCTGATATTGGTCCGCCTTGTCTGCTGTAGCATAGACTAGATTCAGGCCTGCTGAATCTAGCTTTGTTTGTATAACTTGAACACTAATCCAGGCCATCTTTTTTTGGAGAAGGTTCTCCTGCACCCTAGTGGCAGGAGTATGTGGTTAGAACTTGTCAGATTGAAGACTGCTGGAACAGGGCTCAGTTTTGAGTTTTTTTTTACTGGTTAATTGGGTAATTTGTTTAAATCAGTTTGCTCGTTTTCTATTGTTATAAAAAAAATTGCAATTTATTCATCTGTTTTTACTGTAATTGTGTTTATTCCCACTTTATTACCTTATTTTGCTTGTGCTTCTTCTTAAAAGTACACAATTGTATTATTCTGCTGCAGTTGTTACTGCTTGGTAGTAGCCTGATTAAATTGTAACTGTTATTCTAAGCCTTTTGGTTTAAGCACTTGGGCTTCACACCAATTGTTTTAAAGTTTTGTGGACTGCATTGTTGTGGCAGGATAGGTAGCTTACCTATGCCACCCCCCCCCCATACTGCTTCTAAATTGGGAATT
Source organism: Protopterus annectens (assembly GCF_019279795.1). Classification (NCBI taxonomy): domain Eukaryota; kingdom Metazoa; phylum Chordata; order Ceratodontiformes; family Protopteridae; genus Protopterus; species Protopterus annectens. Next base: position 456,298,013 of record NC_056738.1, read on the forward strand.
GCTGATTGAAGGCTCAGTGTCTGTTATTCTAAAAGTGCATTAGTTCTGGTTTAAGCACTTGGGCTTCAGGCCAGTTATTTTACATTAAGAAGGTTTGTGGTCTGCACTCTTGTGGGAGGAGAGGCTAGATTCTGCCCTTCTGAGCTAGGAATTTCTGGTTAAAGGCTTATTGTGCCTGCTTATTTGATCTGCTTATTTCTGAAATTTGTGTGACTTGTTTGCTGTAGCCCAGAAGTTAGTTTATTGGCCATTTGGGGCTAATTTCTATCTCTTTCATTTCCCTGCTATAAAAAACACATTTGCACGGTTTTGCACACCGGATAGCTAGGGTTAAACTATTCCTGGTTCCACGACGTCTACTCTCCAATTTTTCCTTTGGAACTAGACAAACTTTCAACTTAAGCACTCAAACCATTCATTTCACAGCCCAGCACTTTCTCAAAACTTATAGCAAGCACTAATTAACCTTAGCACTAGACCCCTATACTGTCCAGAAAGGACAAGGCTCTCTATTCACCCCTACCAGCCAATCAGTAAAACAGCTCACTTTACCTATTCAGGCATGTCCAAAGGGCAGTTTCAGGTGTACTCTCCAGTCCGACTAGTGAATCTGGGCATTTTGAGGCAGTGTTACAACTGCCTCATGTACACAGACAACCCTCTCCTCCTACCATCAAACACTAATATATGCGAGAGATGCAGTTATACATTCAAACTGAAGGGTAAAGCTCTCTCAACCCAAGACTGGAAGTGACAGTCAAGAGGAGAAGGAAAATACTTGCAACACACCACCAGTCTCACATAGACCTACTAAACCAACACTGGCAAATAACACACATAAATACACAAAAACATACTCGGAGGCTCTAAATAAAAATCTGTAAAAGCAACAGGGACCTCCAAAGCAGACACCCAAGCAACCTCTACACCCCATCACAAACCATGAAACACATACTTTACAAAATCAGTTTTCCACACAATCACAGCCCATAAGCCAAAATAACCGACCCAACACACTAGTAATAGGCAACTCTATAGTCAGGCACACTGATGTCCCACTAACTAGGCTGGACAAGAAGAAGGTTACAGTTAGCTGCCTGTCAGGTGCCAGGATCTGCCACATAACACAAGCACTCAGGTCGCTCCAGAACAAGTAGAAATCCGATTCTGTCATTGTCCATGTTGGTGTGAATGACCTGAGATGTACCTCCCTGGACTACATGAAAAGAGACATGGAAGAGCTCTCCGATCATGTAGCCCAGGCCGGTATGACCCTGACCCTGATGCCACAGTATAAAGAAAAAAATGATCAATTTCAACAATTGGCTAAGTTTCTGGTGTCATTCAAAGGGGATCCAGTATTTGTCCACCTGGGATGACATGCTCGACAAGCCACGTTGCTTTGGAAGAGATGGCTTGCACCTGTCACCGTTAAGCTTTTGAATAATGGCCAAGGCTTTTGCCACCCCCCATAGTGCTTTTTTAGGCAAGGCTCAAAAGACAAACCCACCACTGTAAATAGCACAAGTAACCAAAAACTGAGAGTAATGCTACTCAACACCAGAAGTCTAAACCTCAAAATGCATGCACTCGAGGCACTCCTCAGTGTGGAAAACATCAATATCTGTGTATTAGCAGAAACCTGGTTTAAGGCTCCAGAGAGCACCCCAGCACTACCAGGCTATAACTCATACCATACTTTTCGGCCACAGAACCCAGACCAAAACACAAAAGGCGGGGAGTGTATCCATATTCATCAAGGATACCCACACCTCCAGGTTAGTGGCACAGCACAATGTCTCAGAGATCATCCATGTGCAACTAACAATGGGCAAAACTGCAGTTCAAATTGTAGCTTGCTACAGATCACCCACAATGACCCAGGACCCCCATTCCATGTTTCTAGAGACACTGGAAAATATGAAGGTCCTACCAAATGCCCTAATATTGGGTGATTTCAATTACCCAAACATTAACTGGGAGAACTACTCAAATATTAACTCCCTTGCCCAACACTTCCTAGAATTTATAAATTCGAACTCCCTGGATCAACTTTTCAACACCCCCACCAGACGTGACAGCATATTGGACCTGGTCATCACCAACATGGGCGACTGGTGTTCTACACCGGAGGTCAACCCCTCGCTGGTTAGATTAGACCATAGACTAATCACTCTGGATATCCACATTCTGCCCCCACCCCGAATCAAGGAAAGCACTGTGAAAATTTTTTCAAAAGCAAATTTCAAGTTACTTAAGACCGAGTTGGAAAGGTTCACAGCCCCCATGCTAAAGGACAACACTGTCCAAGCTGCTGAATCCCTTACAAAGGCACTTTATGAGCAACTGCAAGAATGCATGGATCGTGCTATCCCAAGCAAAACCAAGACTCACTCCTCCAAGAAAAGGAAACCAGTCTGGTGGACCCCTGCCATAAATAAGCTATACAACAGAAGGAGTAAACTAGTACAGAAAAGAGTAAAATCCAAAGAAGGAAAGACATCCCTGGTCAGTATCAGCAAGAAACTGTGATTCCTCATAAAATCATCCAAGGCTAGCTTCAAAAGAAAAATTGCCAAGGACTCCAAAGATAACCACAAAGCATTCTTTAGCTATGTCAAGAACCTAAGTGGAAACTTCACTCCTCTCTCACACCCTAAAGGGCCCATAACCGTACCAGAAAAATGTAGATCCCTGGCAATCACTGACACACATATTAAAACAGCTCTATCCAAAACCAAAAACACAGCTTCAATGGGACCAGACGGTGTCCCAGGCTGTGTCTTACATGAGCTCCAAAATGAATTAACCCCTCACCTAAGTACACTGTTCAAACTCAGCCTCTCTACAGGCTACATACCCATAGAGTGGTGCACAGCAACAGTTATCCTGCTCCACAAAGGTGGAGCCACAATGGACTCCAGCAACTATCGCCCTATAAGCCTTACTAGCCTGGTCTGCAAGGCTATGGAGTGCATCATCATGGAACTCATTAACAGAGACATTGGGAACCTCCAAACATTGGACCCTACCCAGTTTGGCTTTGTTAAGGGCAGATCATGCCTCCTAAACCTGGTGGACTTCTTTGAGACAGTTACCAAGACTTTAGACGAGGGAAGGGAGGTCCACACAGGCTACCTAGACATCGCAAAAGCTTTCAACACCATTCCCCATTCTGGTATTATAGACAAGCTCACCAGTCTGAACGTAAACCCCTACGTCACAAGATGGGTTGCCAGTTGGCTCACGGATAGAACCCACATGGGGAGAGTTGCAGGCTCTAGGTCAGACTCTAAACCAGTTACAAGTGGCATCCTCCAGGGCTTAGTCATGGGACCCCTCCTGTTCGGTATATACTTCTCAGAGGTACAGGCAAGCACAGGAGGACTATGGCTGACCAAGTTCGCAGACAACTGCAAACTGGAGGCCATAACTGACTCTCCGGCTGATAAAGACATCCTCCAGAAGGAGACAGATACCTGGTGTCAAAATCATGGCCTCAAGCTAAATGCCAAAAAGTGTATAGTCATCCCCTTTGGAAAAACAAAGTACCTACGAAGTACCACATGCGTGGTAGTCCCCTAAATACAGAAAATGTAATAAGGGATCTGGGGAGCCAAGTAGATAGTAATCTCTCCTTTGATAATCATATTGCCAAGGTGGTTAGAAAATCCTTCTATGTGGCCCACCTAATCACAAAAGGGTTCGCATGTAGAACAAAAGAGGTTATTGTGCCCCTCTACTCATCACTCATCAGACCCACCATAGAGTATAATGCCGCATTTGGGATGTACCTTACAAAATACCAGTAACAGCTGGAAAGACCACAGAAGTACCTCACCAGGAGGATTTCTGGCCTCAAACAGATGCCCTATGCAGCCCGACTGAAGAAACTCCAGCTGTACTTGGTTGCATACCGCTTACTCAGAGTTGATCTCTGCCTGACATACAAGGCTATGTCCAACCCAGAACTGATGGACATGCTCCACCTAAAAAAAACAAATCCCCAAGAGCCACACACCCTAGAGATCTAAACCTCACCACAATGGTAAATAGGACATGCTGGAGGGATGGATTCCTGTCCCAGAGACCCCCCCATGCTTTGGAACAGGATTTCAGTCTACATTAGGCAGAGCCCCTCACTAACACTCTTCAAGAGAAACCTTGACGAGTGGATGGGAAACTGAAAATTTACCCCGCGGATCACTGCAGTGGCTCTGCTTGACAGATGCACAGGGAACTAATATAAGGGGGTGGCGATAGCCAACACGTTCTGGTTAGGTTTATAGATGCCCTCGGGCAGATAGCCTAGTACTTACCTATGAACCTATATTTCTGGTAATGAAATTCTCATGAAAATACTGTTGAAAAGACAATATGTAGGTGAAATACCACAGTAATATGGGCTTTCTCAAAGGTGCAGGGCCCCTTTATTGTTAACTGGAATACAAAGAATTATATTGGCAGATAGTCTTAGAAAGCAATAAGCCACTGGGCTTAAATGATTTTTTATCTATTAAACCAGTTCTTAGGATGAGGTCAGCTAAACTTTGAAGAACAAAATGTATTTTCTACCAAAGCCAAAATATGGCAGTGTTGTATTGTATATTTTTAAGAACCTGTTTTGAATCATCATTTGTCTTATATGTTTTGTAAGGTATTTTTATCAAAATCTTCACTAAATTATATATTTTAATTATGATTGCAAAAAATATGTTCCTGTAATATGTTTACATTCAACACATTTTTTTAAGTTTCAGTTTTTAAGCTAACAGATTTTAAGTACCAGGAAAAGACGAGGGTTTGATTTCACTTTAAGCTTTGAGTACTAATTTACTGCTTGTCTTTTAATTGGATTGACAATTAAAGTATTAATTAATTAGATAAGGTATATATACTTGGGACCGACTTCATTTGTAATTGTGATTCTGATGAAGACGTATAAGGATATTGGCGTTAGCAGTGTGATACTTGAATTGATTCAATAAACTTTATTTTGTAACCAGTCGTGTTGCGGTCTTCCCTTGGAGTTTCTGTGGCGATATCAGTTGGTTATTGGTGATATTTATTGCCTTCATCTCCTTTAGTGGTCCCTTTACTGTTAACTGTTATCTCAGAGAAACATATATATATTTATATATATATCATATATATATTTATATATATATATATATATATATATATATATATATATATATATATATATATATGTATGTATATATATATATATATATATATATATAGTACACCTTTTTTTCAGGAGCTCTCATCTTGCAGTACATTCTCTTAGAGCTGTTCCTATATCTGTCTGTAGAGAGAGTTCTTGCTGAAGTGCCAAAGCAGTCTTCAGTGGATCTGGGTGTTTCTTTAGAAGACTAAAACATGAAAGGTAAACACTGACCGTTGCCTTGGAATTTGCCTGGAACCTCTCACGTTAAATGTAGTTGGCACTACGTCTGGATTAACAAGTAATCTCTGGACATTTAGATGTCAAGATTCCCCTTAATAGCTATTGTTTTTCCTTTCAGCTTGGAAACTACCTTAGTGATTTTAGAAAAGGTAATACATATGTTCAAAAGCCGTATAGATCCTCTCCATGGGACTCAACTTATTTACAGAAGTACTTGAAGAACTGTCTAAAAATGAAAAATGAACTCTGCTGTCTGCAGATGTTTCCCAAAAGCACCAAGGGATAGAGTTTGTTCTTAGTGTAGAAATGTTTATTTAACATTTATTTGTGCTGAAAGTACTTACGCCATTGGGAATTCATGATTTTGCATTAAATTAGTCAGTTTTTTGCACTTTGTGTCTTTTTTTCTGCTTGATTTTCTCTTTCAAAGAGTGTTTTGGAGAAGTAAAAGTTCAGATGTCAGACACCATTAGGGAACTGCCAATCTGAGGACTAACAGAGGTCTTCTTTCCAGATTCAGTACTGCCCCAAATGTGTTCTTTCACTAGTGGGCGAGTTGAGTCTACCATCCATGGGCTCATTGAGGAAGATAGGTATCACTGTGAATGATTTAGAACTTCTAGGATTGCTACACACTGATCAATAATTTGATTAGGCTTTCCTAATGCAAAAACTGGAGTTTTGAAAAAAAGGCAAGTAAAAGCTTGGGTCAAATTTAGTTAACAAGTATAAATTACACTGCCTGGATTTCAGCAAAGAAGAAGTTTGGAGAAAAAGCAAGGGAAAAATCAACAATAAAAGGGAGAAAAAAATCTGTCTAGGAAGAATTGTGCAGTTTTTCGGCAAAAAGCAGTTCATGTTTCACCTTTGGAACACGACATGGCTTCCAATAATTTAGAAGAAAAAAATAAAACAGATGCACTCAGCAGTGTTTAAAATAAGTGAAACACTGAAGGAAAATATACAGTCTAAATTTGGAAATAAAAGAAAAAAGCTTATATCTAGCTATTCAGATGAAGAAAAGACTGAGCATGAGACTTTTGAAGGAGAGCGGTTTCAGTAATATTGGAATTAGATGACAGAGCATAAAGAGAAAGTCTGTGATTTTTTGCTGTGTCAGAGAGGACTGGAAATAACTATTAATTTTATGAAAGAACAAATAAGCAACTGGGCTGATTTTCCACAGCATGACTTATTGAGAGTGCACATCATGTGCATGCTCCAAACCTGGTAATAAGAAAGCAGAAAAGACCTATAAGCATGCAGTCATACCAGAAGAAATTGTTAGAGACATTGTGGCAGAAATGGAAAGTATTAAAATTTGGAACAGCAGAGTGTTTGCGTAAAATGATTATTCACTATACACCAGGCAGAAGAGAACTAAATTTATTCCAGTAGTATAGAAATGTCAAGAAGCAGGAGTGAGATTCAGGCTGTTGTATCCAGCTGTGTTCAGAAAGTTTTTTCCTTTTTTTTACCTGGCAGATCAAAGACTTTTTTGATGCAGAACAGGCTAGGAGGAGATTTATAAAAGTTAGTTGACAAAGAATGAACCAGCAAGCAGAATGGAACTCTGCTCATTCATCTGGCCGTAAAAATGTCTACAGAGACACTTTGTCAGTGAAACCTTTTTCATTGAAGGAGAATGCTTGAACAACAGAGAAAAAGCACAGGATCTGACTAGAAAAATTAACAGTACTTAGGAATTGAACCAGAGACAGATTTGGGAAAATGGAGATGATCAGGGAGAAGGCCAGCAACAGTGTAAAATTTGGGAATGAATGGGAGGCTGTAAAACATCGATCCCATTACTTACAGGATTTGATATGTGAAATGTGCTTTTTCAGGAATAAGAGGCAGAGGAAGACTGGCGTACTGTTGACAGTGTTGAGCTGTTAGGTGAACTGTAAAGCATATACCCCATTTTGCTCTTAATATTTAGAATGGCCAAATAAGTAACTATAAATAAAATAGTTCTCAGTAAAATTTGTATAAAAATGGGAGATAAATTATATGTTGCATTTTACAGCAGTTTGGTATAGCATGCATTCTGGGATATTTTTAATGTGAGGGGAAGTCTTATCAATGACTGCTGTATGTGCATAAGCTAATTTCTTGATTTAACATGGCCTGGCTTTACACTGCAGCAGGGTAAGAAATTCTGGAAAGGAGCAAGTTAAAGTTAATATTGTGATCTTGAGCACCTGAGACAGGGGATGTAAAAGTATTTTGATCATATTACATGTAGAATTAAGATGATTTTTCCTGTTTTACAGGAGTGGATATCAATATTAATGTCCTTGGTTTAAACTATGGACATTTTTTTTCTTTTAAGCAAATAGGGTTAAAAATAAGTAAAATTATGACAGGCATGGGAGTGGTAGCTTTTTGCATTTGCAAATGTATTAGGTTTTTTTCATTCATTCCCAAAAGGTGTCAGTGGAAGACAAGAAATCTACAGGTTCAATTAGTTAACCATGAGAAGTCTGAACAGTATATTCTGAGTAAAATTTACAAAACTTCTTTCATGCATCTCCAAAGTTACTAGCTGTTTTTATTATTATTATTATTATTATTATTATTATTATTGCTGCGGTGGTGGTGGTGCTGCGGTAGCATTGTCACCTCACAGTAAGACGTCCTGTTCGATTCCCAGCTAAAGCGTCTTCTGTGTGGAGACATGTGTGAATGGGCGTACCTTCGTTGAAGGTTGTGCGTCAGGCCTGGCAAGTCAGTACGTAAACATCTACTGCCAATCATTAGCGGACTCAAGTTCCGCTGTGGCGACCCCTGACCGGAAAAAGCCGAAGGATACAACAACATTATTGTTATTATTATTATTATTATTATTATTATTATTATTATTACCACCATCCATTTTTACTTGGAGACTACCTGTCTGCCTGTGCAAGCATGGGAAGTCTCAGCACTGTGCTGAGGAAATGTAAGAGGTACACTGTAATAAACATTTAAAGCTGCATTTGCAAGCAGTTCAGTGAAAAATAAATGACCTTTGAAACTGTGGGGAGTGAATAAGTTATATGAGTTATTGCCTCTCCAGCAGCATTACTGCTTTAATGCATTTACTAAAACAGTGCACAATTTAGTTTATTTACATTAAGGTAGCCAATGCTCTTTTTCTTGTAGCAAAAGTTGATGTTTACAGTAAAGCATGCAAGTTCACATGTGGAAGGGGAATACAGTAAGAATAGATGGTATTCATTGTGAGCGGAAGCACAAGCTCTTGCATGCACCTTTGCATGTGTGGTCTTGCATCTAGAAAAGGTAGTGCTTGTGAGTGCCTCTGTCAGTTTGGGGAGCCTGTTCTTGTCTGAAGGGGTAAACTTAATTTTTTGAAGATGTTCGTAGTTTTATGTGTTGTAAGTTAAAAGAAAATAAGGGAGTTCTGGAAATCTATTTAGTTTTTTTTGTTTGAGTGTTTTGCTGAAGTACAAAGTTTTAAAAATGTCATAGGCTCAACTGGGGGTGTGAGATAACAAAATAAGACATCAGCTTGACAGACTGTGCATGTAGTCAAAAAGTTGGAACTATAAATTCAGAATAACTGTCATATATAATAAGTGAGAGTAATACTTTTCAGTAATAACTGCTACTCAATATATATTATCATGGAATGCCAGTGGCCTTACTGGTATAAACAAAAAGCAAAGAGTACTGAGTTTATATTAAGAAATGTAGTGTGCAAATGGCAATGTTGCAGATAAAGATTTAGATAGAAATGGGCATGAGAATGTGACAAAGAAGGAATTTATGTGGATATTCAGCAGAATATTGGGGGTAAAGGATAAGAATGAGTAAGGAAACTGATTTCTAGAGGGACTCCCAATAGTAAGAGTAGAGGGAGAAAAAGGCATTGATAGTTTCATGGTGGTAAGGGGTTATTAACAGGGAAGGAAGAGTATGTAAGAGAATGTTAGCAAGTATTTTTATTCCACTAGAACTGCTGTTATTAAGCTTAAGAGTATATTGGGAAAAATGAGCAGCATTTAGTAAGGGAATATTATTTGTGGATGGGAACAGGAGTTTGATTTGCAGGAATGAGTATGTATGAGGGGACCTAGAAGGGAAAATACAACAAATGAGAGTAGATTTCTGAGAAGAATATATGAGAATATTTAGTATGGATGTGTATTCATTAGTAGGAATTTACATATTGTTTCCCAAGGAACAATAACTGGGCTAGACTGGATAGAAATTGCATTTCACACAAACATTTTTTTAATTGAAAGCTTTGACGTACATCAAATACCTGTTTCAGATCATGTACTAATAAAATTAAGGGAAAGATGTAAGGCATTGAGGCATTGAGGTAAGAATGAAACACTGGTGCTTTTCTATTTACCTGTTAAAAAGAGAGGGATTTAAGGAATGAATAGTAGAAAAGATTGAAGAGTTGCTATGGCAGACAAAAATATTTCTTCAGAAGGGGTAGCTTGTAAGGTTAAAGCTCAGTGTAAAATAGAAATGTCTGAATCTGTTCTAAATAAAGCTGATCACTTAGGTACAGAAACAGTGTGTATAGAGGGGAATGGAGACTGATTATGTAAGAAGTGCAAAAAGTGCGTATGACTTTAGTAAGCTACATGAAGGATATGATCACCTCTGCAAGTGGAAAAAGCAGCTGTAGTGTGGAAAACAAGTTGCTTATGCAAGAAGTAAAAAGGGACACGTGCAAAGAGCCTTCTCACTGGTGCAGTGGGATGAAGATTGTAGTTGGATTACCTGAATAAAACAGTGACTTCAGCATTGGAGGAGCCAGTAGCAGAGGGCAGGAGTGAGCAGCCAATCCTGGCTTATTTATCCTAAGGAGGGTGTTGAAGCTCACTACTCTGCTGACATGCGGGAGTTGCATCATATTTGCCATTGGCGTTTGGGCCATAGGCATGCATCCCAAGCAAGATGCCTGGTAGCACATGTGTTTAGGAGGCCAGTATGGCATTATGCCAGTCAGTTGCCATGGTGTATAAGTTGTTAGGCTATAATAATAGATCTGACGTTGTCAATTTTCATTCTATCCTCAACTGATGGGTTACTAAAGCTCATGTTAACCAAAAAGCTGTCTTACATCTCCCTTACACATAATGCACCAACCCTAAGCTACCTCATATCTCATTTGCCACTTTTTGTGAAAAGAATGATCAGCCTAGCTCTCGAGCTTTCACAAATAAGTCATAGTACTTTTCAATTAATAATCTTCTAAATCCTTATATTTTGATATATTTCTCATCCCTTACCCTCATACGATATATTTCTTAAATTATTTTTTGGTTTCCTTTTTTGCTTTGTCTGTCATTGGTAATTTTCTTTCTTTTTTTTGCTTTTCTACACTTTCGAGTAGTCCTTTCTTACCATTGCTGGTATTTTTGTACTGCATTTTTTCTATCTAGGCAAAAAAAAAAATCTTGCTTTTCCTTTGTATAGTTGCTGCTGTAATGGAAGAAAAAGGTTCATCTGGATTTAAAAAGTGTGTCAAGTGTGGGCACAAGCTACCATTGTCAGATGCCCAAACACTTTGTTTATTGTCTACGGCCACAACGTTTGCAAGAGGATTGTTCAGTCTGCCATAATTCTAATTCTAGGGCTCTAGTAAAGAGAGAAGAAATAAACTTATCTTAAAAGGATTGTTACCATCTTTTGGACAGGTGATATCTGGGGCTGAATCCCCCAAAGGTAGAACTAAAGAAATAACGCCTTCATCTCCAATGCCTTCCACCTTATGCACCTCAGATTCTGAGACAGATTTGTTATTATATCCTAACAAATTATACTCTATGGCAAATGGCTGGCATGAAACCATACTGGCCTCCTGAGTCATCTGGAAAAAGGTTCAAGTTGTAGCCGAAAAGATCGTAAAGTTCTTCTCCCTCAGATACGAGGAAGAAAAAAGTGATGGATCTGACTGTCTCTGATACAAAAGAAAAGCCATCAGATCCAACTGCCTTTAGTCATATAATTCTTCCTTGGATCAGATATTTACTGTCTGTTGATCCTGTGCCTTCTAGGGTGCCCTCACCCTTTTTGGAACAACACCGGTCTTAGTCTCCCTCTCTTGCCTTGATTTGTTCGTCTAGAAATCTGACAGAAGAAGATGTGGAAAGAATGATGCAGAAGTTCCTCTTAGAGCAGATTCAGGTGAGTGTCTAGCCAGCTCCTAACCCCTCTGGTCCAGAGGCCCATCCATCAACCACACCCCCTTAAGCTCCTCCTCTGATCCCTTATGTTGCTTCAGAGTACCTGGATCTGAGCTTTCCAGGTCCATCTGGCTTGAATTTGAAGATAACATTTTGAGTGCCCCAGTTCAGATTTCTTCAGAACCGAAGCTTCTCTGTCGGGTCTGAGGTGTTGGATTCTACTCTGAAGTTATCAGAGCCATCTCTTCTCTTTGGAGCTTCTGCACTGTAGAGCTTGACTCTGACTTCCTCCTTGGGGAAATTATTTTTGGAATGGTGGGGGACAGTGGTCCAGAAAATTGTCTTCTTGGCACCTGGGTATTCTCTCTCTTTCTCTCTCTGGGATTATCAGCCTTCGAGGTTATGAAGAGTGTTCTCTGCTCCAACAGGACAGACGGATCTACCCCCTTGGATCATCAACTTTCTACCCTGATGTCTCTGCGCTTAGAGCCTCATCATTCTACACCACAGGGACAGCCAGTCCGGGATCTCCAGGCTTCCCCGCAGGGTATCATAGTTTCTTCCAATACCTCCCCAGAGCGCCCCACTGAGGAGGTCCCTAGGAAGACGAAGTGCAAGAGGAAACACTTGGATTCTCCACAAGAGTCCGTCACTGAGGATACAGACTTCAGTGAAGGTGAAGGGTCCCCACAATCACGTCCAGATGATGTCTCATTTGGAGACATCCTTGAGATCCTAAAACAGAGAAGTGGTTGGATCCCCAGCAACCCTTCATCTGAAGAGTCAGTGTTCCTGGAGGCTTTCATTACTGGCCGTTTACCTCTTGGGTTACTCTGCCTGCCAATCAGCTCATTGATTTGGTCTCCAGGAGGCATGGAAGAAACTTTACACAGTTGATCCCATACCCAGGAGACTGGACAAGATTCTGGCATCACCTTCAGGGGAAGGAGTTTTGGGCTAACTTTGTGCCCATTGATGCCAGGATCATGGTGACAGCCACCAAAAAGAAACTTGCTGAACAGAGTTCCACTGTTCATCCCTCTAACAGGGAGTCTAGAGCAATGGGCAGGTTTGGGAAGCATGTCTATGCTTCAGCAACCTTTGTCCTAAGGTCGTTGAATTATTTGGCACATTTCACTAGGTTACAAAGGGATTTGATTAATGAACTTTCAAATTCCCTGTCAGAAGCCATTTCTGCAGAAGTCCAATCATCAGTGACTTCTCAGTTGGCTACTCTGTAATCTGTTTTGAATTCATCCATGAGGCTTGTTTTGCATGCAGCCAAAAGTGCCTCAAGAGCAGCAGGTTCAGGCATTTCCATCAAGAGAGATGTCTGTATGCGCTTATCTGATTTTGCAGAGCTCTTCAAGTCTTCGTTCGTCAGTGCTCCCTTTGATGGCACTTCTTTGTTCAGCCCCACAATGAAAGAAACTTTATCCAAGTGTGAGAAGAATGGAAAGACCCTTTCTGCAGTGGGCATTTTTTTTCGACCCCTCAGAGTTTATTTTCAAGAAATCAGCCTGGTGGTCGAAAGATGTGGTGTAGGAAATCCCAGGGTCCTTTCCAGGACACACGTGGCGGATGTTCCCCCAGGGGTAGAGGGGGAAACTCTAGTGGTCAATGACACCCCCATGGCAGAGGAGGCCCAGAAAACCAGGGGTCCAGAGATTCTCTCTTTGACAGACCCTACCAACACTCCTGAAAGGAGGCCTGATTGTCCACCTCTGGAGGCAATCCGGGGTCAGTTATCCCTGCACCAGAGAGCCTAGTTAGACATAACAAAAGATACTTGGGTGCAAAAGTTTATATCCAGAGGCTATATAATATCCTTTTCCCTCCCACTTCCAATCTCAAGAAAAATCCGATAGAATCTGGAACTTACTCAAGGTTCTTTTTAGTGCCAAAGAAAACAGGGGACTGGAGACCAATTTTGGGTCTCAACAGCCTGAACAAGTCTGTTCGACATACCACATTTCGGATGGTCATGGTTCAGTCCATTCTCCCCTTTCTGGACAACTGGAAGTGATTGATAGACCTTCAGAATGTGTACCATCACATAAAGAAGAGTGGATGATCCAGAAAGTATTTACGCTTCAGGCTGGGAAGCCAGTCACTACCAGTTCAGAGCTCGGCCCTTTGGACTCCCCACAGCCTCCATGGTGTTCAGCAAATGCATGGCAGTAGTAGCAGCTCAGTCAAGACTGCAGGGATTCTGAGTGTTTCCATATCCAGATAACTGGCTCATTACCACCCTGACCAGGCATCTACTGATAAGGGCAAGAAATCAGGTTCTCCAGATGTATTCTCATCTGGAAATAACTATAATCACCTACAACCAACTCAAAATGTGGAATTCATAAAAGAAGTTTTCAACACAAAGTCAGTGGTAGCTTCACTACCTTCCTCAAGAGTTCAAAGTATCAGATCACAGGTCAGAAAAATAATCTGCAGTACCAAGATTTCAGCCTGCTTGGTTCTTCAAGATCTAGCATCAATGTCAGCTGCAATAACCTTACTACCTTTAACCAGATTTTACATGAGGATGCTCCAGTGGATGCTAGCAACACAATGGTTAATACTGTACCAACCCATGTCATCTTAGGTACGAATCGCTCAGGCATGAAAGAGAGAGATCTCAGGTGGTGGATTCATTCATATCAGGTTAAACAAGGCCGTCCATTGATTCTCCCTCTGCCCAAGGCCATAGTGTCCATGAATGCATCCCAGTTGTGGGGGGGAGGGGGGGTGTGCACTTTCTGGGTCAGATGGCCCAAGGCACTTGGTCTCCAAATTAGGCGATCTTGCATGTAAATGTCCTGGAGATGAAAGCAGTGCTCTTAGGGTTGCAGGCATTCCAGAATACTCTACCCTCAGGAGTAATTGCTATTCAAATGTATAATATGTCAGTACTTTGGTACATCAACAAACAGGAAAGGACCAAATCATACCCCTTGTGTTGCGAAGCACTCAGTGTGTGGCAATGGGAAATCACATCCAGCCACATTCTTGTAGCAGCGAATATTCCGGGGAAGTTCAATGTGATAGCAGACAAACTGAGCAGGTTCATTCTTCTACCTCACAAGTGGTCTCTCAACAAGAAGGTGATGGAAATGATTTTTCGTCACTGGGACAAGCTTTGCTGAGACATTTTTGTATATCCACCGAACAACATATGCAGCAACTACCTTGCCCTCATCTCCCTCCACAGGGGGAATCACCAAGGGATTCTCTATTTCACGATTGGACTCTTGGTTTACTTTATGCTTACCCACCAATCCCATTAATTCTGAAATTTCTACAGAAAGCTGCCAGGTTGAAGAGCAGAGTCATCCTCATTGCACCTTACTGGCCTCGACAGATGTGGTTTCCCTTCCTTTGACATCACTTACTTCACCGACCTTGGATTCTGAATCCGATTCCAGACCTCCCATCTCACCCGATGGGCATGATCCATCCAGACATCTCAAACCTTAGGCTAACGGCCTGCTTTCCTCAATTCCATTAATAGCCACAATACCAATGTTCTCTTCTCCGTTCCAACATATCCTTTTATTTTCCCCTAAACCTTCAACAAGGAAACTCTAAGTAAATGGAAAAGATTCATTTTTTGGGGCATAATTAAGTCATATTGATTCCCTTTCAGCTACAATACATAACATAGTTGACTTTCTGGCTTTACTTTTTAAAGAAGGGGCTAGTTCTTTAACCATTGAGGTTCAGTTATTTAGCAGCAACATCACATTTTCATATTGAATTTGAATGTTCATCAGTAGCCTCTCATAAATTGTGCAGTTTTCCTGCAAGGCACTGTTCTTTTGAAACCTCTGTTTAAAGACCATCCTCCCACATGGAATCTCAATTTAGTACTGCAGGTGCTAATACATTCCCCCTGCGAACCAGCAGCTAAATGTGAGCTTAAATATCTTACTTGGAAAACTGTTGTAGTAGCTATTACCTCCACTAGACGAAGTTCAGAGATTCAAACCTTGTCTTCCAAACCTCCGTACTTGATATTTCACAAGGATAGTGTGACACAATGAACAAATACCGTCTTCCTTCCTAGGGTGGTGTCAGAATCTAATATCAATCAATCCATTAATTTGCCAGTGTCAATCAATCCATTAATTTGCCAGTGTTGTTTCCTAATTTTGCAAACAAGGGAAAATACATGTTGCATTTATTGGATGTTCATAGACAATTACGTTTTTACCTACATAGAACAAAAGAAATCAGAAAAACAGACCGATGGTTTGTTTTCTTTCCAGAATTGAAACTGGGTAAACCAGTTACAAAAGTGACTTTAGCCATATGGCTACCTGATTGTATTTCATTTATCTGTAACAAATTGGGTATTAGCTTATCAAAGCCGGTATGAACTCATTCAGCTAGGTCCATGCAACTTCTTCAGTCTTTCTGTCCAGAGCGTCCATGGATGACATATGTGCAGCAGCAACATGGGCTACTCCCCATACCTTTATTACGCATTACAAACTGGATCCTGTCTCCAGAGGTAGAGCATCCTTTGGTTCAACTGTGCTCAAGAATATCCTTCCTTAGAGTCCACCTGGGATTGTAGGTAGCTGGAGACTCTGTCACATCAGTTGAGGATAGAATGAAAGTTGACAACATCAGGTAAAGAAGTTATGTACTCACCATAACGTTCCATCTGTGTTGTCCATTTTCATTTTTCCGCAACTTCCTACCCACCATCCTCCATCCCTTCTGTTTACAGACTTCTGGAAGAATGAGCTCTTAGAGGGGCATTATTATCCTTTATATTGAGCTCCAGATATCATTTTTCCTTTGTGGAGCACATGCAGTTTTACATCTCCTAGATGTATGCATGTTAAATATTCCTTTTCTGGTAAAGTCAGCAAACATGATCTGAGGTAGCTTAGGATTGGTGCATTATGGGTAAGGGAGAGACTTGAGAGCTTTTTGATTACCACAAGCTTTAGTAACAGCTGAGTTGGATCTGAGGATTGGATCCAACCCTATCAGTTGAGGAAGAATAAAAATGGACAACACAGATGGAATAGTATGGTGAGTGCATAACTTTATACTTGTTATGGCTGCCCGAATTAATCCTGCCACTTAAGGCTGACACACCCACCACATGATTGTAGAAGTGAATTAGTGAAGTTTATCTTGTCCCTTAGTATGTGCAACAGAACAGGGAATGAGTGGTCAGAGAAGGGAAATGGTTGTTGGTCAACAGACATGGTGCAAACTTGCATATAAAAAGTGGATCATTTGAGAAGAAATCATTAGATAAAATCAGTTTGCTGGTCATAGAGGAGTATATAATGCATCCACAAGCAAGTCATGCAGCACTTACTACAGGAAAATCTGCTCACCCCTATGCAACATGGCTTTCACCCAAAACACAGCACTACTACTGCCCTCCAATTCTTCATCAACACTATTTTTCTAGCCAGAGATAACAATAAACATGCCTCTTGTTTATTCCTAGACCTTTCCAAAGCATTTGATACGGTCTCCAACTCTCTTCTTCTAAACAAATTGACTAACCTTAACTTCTCTAAAACTACTGTTGCCTGGTTTTCTATCTTATCTCACTGATCGACTACAATCAATGTAATGCTGCTTTCTCCCCTCATCTCCCTGTTATGGGTGTTCCCCAAGGATATATTCTTGGCCCATTACTTTTCAATATCTTTACTGATCTACTCTATACTTCCTGCCTCAGTCATCCCTTGTCCAATGTGCAGATGATTCTACAGTTATCACCATTGCTGACTCTCCCTCTGATCTTTTCTCACTCAGACATCCTTTAACTTAGTTGAAACCTGGCTCTCCAACAACCAGCTTATTCTGTATCCCCCCCCCCCAAAAAAAAAAACCTCTTACTTTTTCTTCCCAAAACCTTAAACCACCTTAAATCCATTTTCTCTTAGTAATACTCCTATCATTGCTGAACCTAACACAAAATACCTAGGCGGCATTGTAGATGACCAACTAAAATTTGAATTGCACGTAAATAATTGCATTAAGAAAACTCATCAAAAAGTTGGCCTCTTATACAGAAATAAAAAAGTTCCTTTCTAACAGAGCAAAAGTAACCCTCTGTCATGCTTATCTGCTAGCTTGCCTGTTTTACAGCTCTCAAATACTTACAAATCTCAACTCGTCACTCTTAACTAAGCTAGAATCCACCTACAATAAAGTGGTCAGATTAGCAGCAAACCAAATTTATAAATGTCATCATTGTCTCTCTAAAAAACGTATTACCCCACCAACTTCTCTCAGCTTCAGATTATTCACTCTGTATTATACCATCCATCATACTGCCCCAACCCATTTCCTTTAATCTCTTTTTACTCTCCCTCTAGGACTCACCATAGCTCAGACCAAGACCTATTACAAACCTATAAACATAAGAACAAAAGTGGTTGTAACCTCTACAGCTACTATCTGAGCATATATTGGAACAGAACTGCCATTAGAAGTAAGGTCACTCAAGAAACCCAAAGAATTCAAATCAGTCACCAAAGAATACCTGAAAAGTCACTGGTCATGCCACTGTACTCACCCTCCATAATCTTGTCTTCCCATTCTTAGGAAAGCCTACTTGCCTGCCCCTTTTCAGGCTCTACTTCTGTTTATCTGTTATTTCTCTTTAGCTTCCTTATCTTGGTAATTACTTGCCACTCAGTCTAAAATATATATTATTTTTTATTAACTGTAACTTCCTTAGCTAGCTATTCAGATTGTGTATCTGATTTGTTTCTTTAAAGGAAAACTTATGTTAATAACATCTTAAACCTTGTAATTTTTTTTTGCTTTTGTCAAAATGGTATTGTTATTTTTATTTGTTGTTTATTGATTTTATTTACTTCTGTTTGTAAACTTGTGTAGCTTTTTTCCCCGTGCCTCAGTGGAAAAAGGGCTATCAGCTCAGTCGGAAAAACCCGGTCAACAAATGTAAAATAATTAAAAATAAAAATATAAGAAAGCAGATTGCCTTGTAAATATCAGAGAAGTGCTTCTGCCAAAAATGAACAAAGGCTTTACAAATTACTGTAAAGTAATGTGTAGTATGTTTATAATGTGCCCTATTGAAAGTAAAATGCTAATTGTGGCATCTGTACTCTAATGAAGGGACATAGAAAGGTGGAACAGTTATATATTTATTGCTCTTTTACCTACTGTAAAAGTAGAGTACTGATATGTATAATGTTTCTTTGAGGGGATGCTTTCAAAATGTGTTGTAACAGTACACGTAAATAGCGATTCATCTAGGTAAATTACAGAGGTTATTTGAAGCCATTTTCTTTTTTCAGCATGTTTTTTCTAAAATCATAAATGGCAAGAGAGCACATTCCACTACTATAGTCTTGATTCAAATGTGCAAATTCCTTGGAATAAATAAGATGTTTTATGTATACTACCACTTGCACACATCAGTAGTGTTAGAATATATGAACAGAATGCTTAAAATTTCATTCATGAAAACATTTATACTATCAAGAATTGACTGCATCACTTACCTGTAGTCTTAATACCCATTAGAGCAGTAAGTTGGAGCTAATTTAGAAAATACCTTTTCAGCTTTAGATAAATTATATGGGGCTATGAGTAGGAGAGATCTGCTGTGCTCACTGAGGAATAAGTGCAATCTTTAAAGCAAGTAATTTTTCTTAAATGTGGGCAGTATCGATCCTTTAGGAATTTGTAAGTAAGGGTGTTAAGAAGAAAAGTTGCTCTGTTGTGAACTGACAGCCATTTAGATTTATTGATTGTAAGGTGGTGGTGGTCTGTGTATGGACTAAGTTGCATAAATCTGAAAATGTTATTTTAATTTTTGTAGCATATGCCGAGTTTTGTTGTCTTGGAGGGCAATTAGAAGGATGTAAGTATTCAAATCTAGGTAGGAGGACTCCAGTAGCAATGGCTTGTCTGGTTTCTTTTGTGAGTGGATTTTGGCATCTTGTAGGCTATCATGACCTATGAAAGAACTTTGTTGCTCCATTTGTGAGAGGAAGGATACAGTAGGATCTAAACTGAGTCCAAGGTATTTTGTATTAATGTTAAGATGCAGTTGTTTCAGGGCCTAAAATGTGGATGGGCAATGAATATGCAAGTCTCTTAACCAAGCCAGATATTGTAAGGGATGACATGTTGTTGTATATTGTAAATTGGTTATCAAGAATCCAATTTGATAATAGTTTAAAGTCATTTTGAAAGGCAGAACTAATGCTACAGAAGGGAAACTACCCTTGGGATTGCTGTGTTATCTGTAAAAGGGGTGCAGCTGAGGTTGAGGAAGTAACAGCGAAGGTCACTGATGTATATGAAGAAAATGAGCACCCACTTTACTGAACCCTGAGGTACACCCATACTGCAAGGAAGAGGCTGAGGCAGAGTGAAGTATGGAATCTTAGTGAAAGATCTGTTAAGTTAGTTATTGAACCATAAGGAGACTTATTGGGAAACTCTACTCTCAGCAAGTTTGGTTAATAGCAGAGAATGATCAACACACTATTTTCTTTTTTAATCTTTATTAAATCATCACATTTTAAGCTAGAAAATGAGTTTACATACATTAACAGAAAAGTAAACTGTAATAACCGTTTCCATTGTTCCAAGATTGATAAAATTTTTCTTTATAACAGTTTACATTCACTCAAACATTACATTAGTTGCTGAATTACTGCCCTTCCTTAAATCTCATTCCTCCTGTGCATTATCCTGCATGTATTGTTCCCATAAATTTAATTTCAGTGAACGTTTGTCTTACCTTTTCTAAATATCACACTTCTAGTTTTTATTTACCTACTTTACGATGTTTGAAACTTTCATTGTGGTCGGTATACATTTTTTTATTTCCTTTTTCTAGTTATTGTTTTTTGGGCAGCCAATAACATTAACTTTAGTAAGGCCTTACTATGTTTATGCAAATCAGACATATATATCATAGCTCAAGATGCTCCTTTCTTTAGTTGCTAACATTTGTTCCACCAACATTTCTGCCCAACTACTCTCTATGGAATTTATAAAATTTCTCAGCTTATTACATCCCCCAGAAAGCATGTTCCAATTACCTCTTTATTCTTCATCATATTACCAATATTCTCTGAAGTCAGATTTTCTTATAAAAATACCTATGCAAACTCTACAATACAAAAATCTTAAATCTTCGGTACTTTGATGCACACTACGGGAGACCAAAAGATTTCTACTCATTGTTCCTTCATAAGTTGTTGCTTTTCTATTCTCTTTCCCTAAACTTTCTAACCTCTTCTGATTGAGAATTATAATTATTTAGCAGTATTTTATTCTCTGTGCTAAGTATCCATTTTTAAGCAGCATCATATCTTCTAGAGTCAACTAAAAACTCTGTCAGAGCTGATTTTTCATGTATCACTCCTTTGTCCTAACTCTGTTATGAATCTCTGCTGGAGAAAGTAATCTCTAATCTGCCATCCAGACTACTGATAGCTTCATTACACTATGTTACCTTTTTCTCCTGAGTTATTTGATCCCATTATTTGTTTGGTTCCCTGACTAATTTCCTCCAGTAAATTGCAGACTCAAATAGCATATTTGCTGCACCCTCTATTTGAAGACATCCTAACTTGTAAAATGTTCTTTTTCCATTCCTGCACTGATTTAGTTCTAAGAATACTTTCTGCTGCTTTAAGAATGTAATACTTTTTATGGTTATTGCTCTTCTCCTTAAGGACTTGCATCCAAAATCCTTGTCGCTCTTTGTCTGTCAGCCCTCTATGCCATCATCATCCTTTTCCACCTTGATTCATAATCCTCTGCTAGAATTATGTATGAGCCTTAACTGTAACTTCAAATTAGATAACCTTAAACCATCTTCTTCTTTGGGGAGAATCAATTTATCCTACATAATTCATGCTCTCTTCCCATCTTCTAGCTGATGCTTCTTCACTTAATGTTGATGCTGTGTTATCGTACCACCTGTTAATCTGTGCTTCTTGGCACAGGTTATGACTTAAAAGGGGTTCTTGCATTTGCATATCCATCCTCTTAACAAATAGAAGTAAAATAAAAAAAATAATTGTCAGTAGTATATAGTAGTATATCTGACAAAGGTTGATTTATCCTTCTCAGCCACTAAAACCAAGGCACCAGTTTTTGTCTGTGTGGCACTGATAAAACATTCCCAGGCTTACTTCATTCCATCTACCCACAATCCCTAGTGCAGCGCCATAATCCTCTGTATTTTGTGTTGTCATTCTGGCTGGATAAAATGGCCTTGCATGATTTGTATTAATTACATTTATTTCGTTTTGTACTGAGCTATTTTTGAATCAGGTAATCACACTATTGGAAATTCTGTGAAACTTTCCAATTTTGTGTGCATTTGTATAAGAGTGCCTCCCTGGGAGCTGGTTTTGTGCATTTTCCCTTTCTCCCACCTTACTGCTTGGTATAGAGAGTTTTTGTTGTGCTGCTATGTTATAGTTGTTTTTTTTTTTGGTTTCTGCAGTTTTTGTCTGTATGTGTTGGCTATTTCTCAGCACTACAAAATAACCACAAGACAAACCCCCAAAAATTCTGGAATGGAATCTCCTCTCTTTTCAACCCAGGTAAAAAAGAAAACCCCTGCCCTGACCAGAATGCTTCCGACATAGACTTAGCCACCCAATTTAATTATTTCTTCATCTATTCCATATCCAAACTAACATTGTCCTTCAACAATCCTATTTCCCCACCTCTACCTTCCCTTATCTCTTCTTCCTCTAGTATTACCACCTCCCAACCTCCTCCCTTATCTTTGAACCCAATCCCCGTATCTGCTATAAAAAGACTTCTTCAGAAGCTGAAACCATGCTCTAATGCCCCTGATCAAATTCCCTCCTACTGTCTAAAGACAGCTGCAGAAGCCATTGCCTTCCCCATATGCATCCTAATAAAATGGTCAATCAAAGAAGGCTATGTACTCCAACTCTGGAAAAAAGCCTTTATTATCCCCCTTCACAAAGGGGGCAACAACAACAATAGTCCGAATTTTCGACCTATTGCCATCTTATCCCTGATCTCAAAACTTCTCAAAAAATGTATCTACCTACAACTTTTGCCCTGTCTCATAAACAACCACCTTCTAACTCCCACACAACATGGATTCAGGCCTGGCCACAGCACTACCACCACTCTCGTGTCCTCCTTAGAAACTGTTAATATGGCCCATGACTCAGGTTGTATTGTGTCTACCCTCCCCCTTGACCTCTTTAAGGCCTTCGATACTCTCTCTCTCAACTTTCTCCTAACCGAACTGTCAAAACTAAATCTATCCCTCTCCTCTATTAATTAGTTCACCAGTTACCTCTCAAATAGGCAACAAGCAGTTAAGTGGAAAAAAGCCACATCCCCATTCCTTAATACTCCCACAGGTATACCCCAGGGTTCCATTCTAGGTCCCCTACTGTTCAATATCTTCATAAATGACTTCTACCAGACCATCCCTAATTCAAAACGTATCCAATATGCCGACGATTCAACAATTATCTGTTCTGCCACCTCCACACTAATAAAATTAACCCCGTGATGCCTTCTCTTCTACAGAACAATGGATGTTAGATAACCAGCTGGCACTCAATGCATCAAAAACGAAATGTATGATATTCACCCCTTCCAAAACCACCACCATAGACAAAAACTCATTCTCCATCACCAGTCAGAACAATACACCCCTTGAATTAGTATCTAATGCAAAACTACGAAAACAAGATGTAGAAACGAAACAAAGCAAGCCACTGGTGAGCACACAGGCTGTTTATTCAAATAGTCAGTAAGCGCTTTCGGTGGGAGAAATAAACCCACCTTCTTCAGACTGAAACATTTACAAATGTCAACCACGTCATTTAAATACTTAATTTAAAAACAATTAACCAATAGAATCTCCCATCTTTATGAATGCATCCTAGTAATGTCTCGTTTATGTAAGAAACCATAATGTCTTATTTAACTTAAACTTAAAATGTTACCAAACCAAATAGTCATCTGCAATTCCTGATTTGACATAAATGAAAATAAAACTGGTGATAAAAGAAATAATATGTTTCCTTATGTAAAAATGTGTGTTTATGTGGGTGTATATATATATATAAATATATATATATATATACATATATATATATATATATATATATACATACACATGTACCCCAGATTAATGTATGTGGACCATATTCACAAAACAAAAACTTGGTTGTAAATTAAAAGTAACCTGTTTTTGAGCCCTCCCATATTAATGCGACTGTTGTAGACTCAAATTGTATATATATATATATATATATATATATATATATATATTTAAATTTCTTAAAATGTAAATTGTTTGGGAATATAAAAATGCATGTATTGATAACCAATGCATGACAATTAAATGATATTCTAAAAACTGCTATGTTTTCCATAAACGAAAATCATTTCCACTTTTAGAATTTTTTGTTAGAAATGACCCTGAATATTAATATGAAAACAACAATCATATTTTTTAAAGAAAAGAAAATCTCTAAAAATGATTTAGTTGAGCTCCCATATAAGAAACATCTAAAATATGAAAATATGAAAATCTAACGCAAAACTACTAGGAGTCCTCAATGATGACCAGCTCAAATTCGATACCCACCTACAAGTAAATATCAAAATAACACATCAGAAACTTGGCATGCTTTATCGCCACATTCACTGCATCTCTCCCTCAACTAAGTTTGTTCTCTCTACCATGTACCTCATCCCATCCCTCCTATATGGTGCCCAACTCTTTACTAAGACAAAACTCTGCTTGTTACAACAAAATTTCAAAATTTGCAACAGGTCACAGATCTTCCACCCATCACTGTATTGCCCTTCATAAACTGAATTGGTTAGAGCTCCCCAATTGCATCACCTACATTCAACTCACTCAAGCTCACAGACTCATCTTCAATGCCTCCACCTTTACAATGCACCTACCAAATAGACTCCTAAGATCTAACACCCAAAATCTGATTGAACTGCACAAACCCGCCCACCCACCAGATAAACATCTACTGTCCTTCTCTCTAGCACGCCTCTGGAACTCGCTTCCACCTCTCATCCGTACTACTGGCAGCCTCTCTTCCTTTAAAACCGTACTTCACTCACATCTAACATCCCAGTGGGAATGCTCCTGCTCCAATCCTACATAAACTCCCTCAGCAACACAATCTATTTTCCTAGGAACAAATATATTTGTAAATGTCCTCATTTTGCTCTGATTTTCTGTTTAGCATTTGTAGCTACCAACATATTTTGTAAATACTATTGATTGTTTTTATAAATTCTGTCTTTGCATTTTTACTAAATCCACCTGCTAACACCATTTAATACCTGTACTTCTGTATTAATACCTGTCCTTCATATTTTGTATTCTAATAACTTATTTTTATTATGTAATTTGTATTTTTTGTAGCTTTTCTCCCCAGGACTCCATTGAAAATGGGCTCCTCCAGGCCCAATGGACCCTCCTGGCAAACAAACTGCAAATAAATAAATAATAAATAAATGTGTGTCAAAGTTTCTGATAAACTGAGACTTGAGACCATCCTGAATCACTTGAAGGTCCACTGTAGAACCAGATAGCGACCCCATTTCTGCCACTGAATAGTGGGAGAGCAGCAAATGGATTTGGACCAAAAATTCTCATTCATCCAAGTCTCTGTTATAATTGCGAAGTTAGCTTCATTCATCTCAGCGATACTGCTATTACCATGCATTTTTATGCAGCACATTTTATTAGATCAGAAGAGAGTAGGTCCCCTGGCACTGCCTGTGATGGTCAGCAGGAACCTTGGGTATAGCACAGAGAACACATGGATGAAACAGCACTACTTCCCCAAACCACCACCACAAATCCTATTAGCAGCCACAAGAGCTTGCTTGCAGCATCCATACCATATGTACAGAGAGTTTGTAACTTTTCAGTATGTGAGAAACAGATGCAGGTAAGCAAGCTGGATAAAAAGTGTTGAGTGTCAGCATTTCATTAAAGTATCCTAAGTACAGGTGTAAGTCACCATATCATTGCATTATGCTTTTTGAACCTGTGAAATACAGCTTGTATATGGGGAGAAAGAGGAGAGATGTGAGTACTAAACCATTTGGAATACTAACCCTGAGGCTGGCAGAAGAGAAATAAGATTTACTGATTTTACTAGTTAAGTGAGAGATAATTTGTTAAATACACAGGCATGAATTTTGTGTGAGTTATATAGTTATGGAAAGTTTCTGTGAGTATAATGTGACTGACTAGGTCAGATGTTCTTGTGATATCAATAAAATTAGACCCATTGAGTTTACCTTCTTTCTTTGTTTTAACCAAAAGACCATTCAGAAGCTTGATGACCATTGTAAGGCTTGTTCTAGCTCTGAATCCATGATGAATCCTACTGAGAATATTGTATTCTAATAAAGATAGTTCACTGAAGATAGCTTTTTCAAGTATTTTAGTTAAGACAGTGAGGGAAATTTGGTTTTAAGTGATGTTAATGGCTGAAATTAAAGTTTTTAGGGATAGATGTGACTGTAGCTAGTGTCTAATAGAGAAATGACAGACATAGTGTATCTGTAGAGATAAGTGGTTTGTTAATATGTAGCCCACATTTCTTTAGAAATTCAGGGTATATACTTTTTGAAACCAGGGAAACCATAGCTGGCTATCTTGTTGAGTAGTTTTGAATTTCAGCATAGGATATTGAGCTGGAGTTCAGAGTGGACTGCTACTACCCTCTTAAGTCAACATATGATGTGCTGTTTGCCTGAGGGAAGTTTATAGTCTGCAAGTGTGGAAGCTAGGGATTTGAAGAATTTATACTGAGATGGAAAGACCTTAAGTAGGAAATCCCAGCAGTTATCCATTGCAGACTATTTGATGTTAAGAATACTTTTTCTTTGTTTTATGGTAGTTGCTATTAAGCTAGGTTTTATGAACAAAATAGTTCTTTGAGCAATAAAAATGAGATTGATAATCAGGGGTCACTGAATATAATTTAATAAACCTCACTGTCTTCTGGTTGGCCCCGTGGAGATATGAGTTCTGGGGATTGTGAAGCTTTCCATTCTTGTCAGCTTTGTCTCTTAATTGAGAGTTTTAAATTCTTTGATTAGCCATTGATTTTTGTGGTGACCTATGTAGCACTGAGATCTTGGAAAGGTGTTTATTTCAGAGGTAAAGCAAAAAGTTGTTAATTGAGTTGGCTAAGTTGTTGGGGTTTTGTTCTAAGGTGAGAGAGTTGCCATTAGTTTGAGTTCAGCTTTTAGAATGCTATAGTTTTGTGGGGACTTTGGGTGATAGTTCACTAGAGTTGGAGGAGCTTTGCAGGTATTGTAGGCTGAGACTGAAAAAGTAAGGCGGCAGTGATTGCTTCTGCTATGTGGCTGGACTTTGCAGTTAGAGATTAAGGTGGAATTATTTGTTATCACCAGGTCAATGAGAGAGTGGGTACTAGATGTAAAGTTGTGTCTAGTGGTATCTTCACAACTTGTTTTAGACCATGGTTGGTAATGGCTTCTGGACAATCAGATTTGAAGGGGTTGAGAAGTTAAAATGAAAGTTGTTAGTAATGATGGTGTTGGTCATTGGGATGGTAAGGCCATGTAGTTTGTTTAGGATCTGAGAATTTGCTTTGGGAAGGAGGAGGCGAGAGCAGGTAGGCAACATTGATGGTTATCATGGTTTTATTTTTGTCAACTATCTTAATGGATAGCTAGTTAGGGTCATGGTCAGGAAGTTATGTTCTGAGAATGGGATTCGATGCTGATGTCATCTCTGAAGAGCAGAAGGATTTTCCCCTCCTTTTCTTTTATTGTGTGTATTATTGAAAAGGTAGGAGTGTTTTGGGAAATAGACTTCTAGTTTTGGGAAGTATTGTTTTGCCCAGGACCCTTCTATGGTAAGTATGCTGGAGGTACATGTAGAGATGAATGTTTGGATTAGTTCTGATTTCATGACAGTTTCATGATGATTTCCTGTCACATTAGTTAGTTTCATAAAAAAAATCCTGTTATTTTCATTAGACTGCATCTTATCCAGTGCCTCAAATGACTATTTTGATTTTGACTATGCAGCTTTTTGGCTGATTATTACAACTGTGGTTTTCATTACAGTAGGCTGCTTAAAACATTAACTTCAGCCTTAACTAGAAACAGAAATGTTGGGATTTCCAAAAATTTTCAGTGTCATGGATGTAGGAGATCTCTGTAGAAATTTGGTTATATAAGAAAAAAAAAATAACTACATTGCAGAGAAGCTTGATTTTAAAAATACATTTTAGAAATGCTATTGAAAATCAGTCTCCCGAGTACTACAAAGCATAGTTCCCTTCTGAACATTTTTTTTTCCATTTACTAGAGTCTTGTGGGTGCTCAGTACTTCAGCCTTTGAGGATCTATTAAGGAATCTTTGCTGCACAGGGAGAATACAGGCCTCTATTAACTCCACCTTTTCCTTTTAAATGGCAGAAACATTTTTTGTCTAAGTTTGATACCATTATGTGTAGGAATCAGCATTAAAAGCTTTGAATTTTGCTATACCATTGCTCTTTTTCTCCAATTTCAGAGAAGGTGCACAGATGAACCAGGAAATCTTGCAGATGAATCCTAATATCATCGAGCTGTATGTTGAACTACTCTGTCAGTACAGCCCCATGGATGTTAAAGAATTTTTGCAGCTCTCTGAACACTACCGATTGGATGAGACTAATCAGGTAAACTAAGTACAAGTGAGGATGTTTAATGCAGATTACCTAGAGAGTTTTTAAAAGCCTGGTTATTTCTTGTTTCTTGTTTACAAATGCACCCCTAGAAGAAAGAAAATTTTGAAGAAACAAGTTTTGAAATTCATCAGTGAAAATTTTATCACATGTGAAAGCACATGTCATAATACAGTGATTGTGTAGAGGAGAAAAGAAAATGACAGTAACTACTATACACAGTAATGGATGAAGTCTTTCATGGCTGACTTTTATACTTTAATTATGTACTATTTGTGATGTGACCCAAAAGACAGCACATTTCTAATGTTGATATCACTGCCATAGGCAAATTGAGGAAGATTAGACTTAAAAAGTATAGCTCTCTGTCTGGGTACCTATTCCCCAAATAGAATTTAGCTGCTCAGTGGTCCATTTTCAGGCCATATACATTACTCTTCATTTCACTTCCAAGTGTAGCATTTTCTTTTTCCTATTCATCAAGATTTCTTTTTTAAACATCTTTATTGAATTATCACTTTTGACATAAGTCAATCATACATTTATATAAATGAAAACAAACCATATTTACAAATTCTCAGTTGTAAACATTATACATCAGATATAACCTTTTATACTGTCATTGTCCATCCAACATTACATAACTTACTCAGTTCCTGTCTTCCCTTAAACTAACTTATACCTTCTTCAAAACATTATTCTGCATGTATTGTTCCCACAGTTCCTATTTTTTCTATGTAATTTGCTCATACCCTTTTCTAAAGATCCCACTTCCAATTCTTTTATCTGTGTTACATTATTCACTACTTCAAAAACAATTGGTTTACAGTTTGATTTCTGTTTTCTAGTGATTGCATTTTTTGGCAGTCATGAGAATTAAACTTTAAAGTCTTGCTGTATCTATGCAATTCAAATTCTATATCCCAGCTCAAAAAATAATTTCCTCATGTACACCACTTACTTCACCCAGTATTTCTGAGTCATTTGTAGTACATTTTTTAAATCCTACCAACTCGTTAAACCATCAAAACGTATGTTCTCAGTCTACCTGAGGAAAAATTCTCTGGAGTCTGCTTGAGGTGTAAAATACCTGTGCAAACACTTCCAAGCAAAATTCCCAAATCTTCTAGACATTTTGTTTATTTAGGAGCCATATGTGTATTCTCCCATCGTTTCTTTATGAATTGCTTATCCAGTCTCATTTCCCACTCCTTTCTAACCTCCTCTGATTGATTCCTATAGCTATCATGCAATATTGTATATGCCCTACTAATTATCCCTTTTTAATCAACAGCTCTGTTCCAGATTCATCTGAAGTCTCTACCAGTGCTGGTCTTTCCTTTAGTATCCCTTATTCCCCTATTTATTCCTCTTTGCCTAAACTCTGATATCAATCCTTAATAGGGAAGGTAGTCTGTAGCCTGTAGTTGAAATGTGTTCTTGGCCTCTTCCCATTCTATTACCTTTCCCTGTCTAATTATTTGCTCCCAATACCTTGGTTCTTTTACCAACTTTCTCCAATAAATTCCAACCCCCTCTTGCCTATTGTCTGTATCCCTAATTGCAGTTATTCCTATCGGCAGAATATCCTTTCTCCATTCCCATGTTGGCTTAGATATTAGAATACTTTATGCAAATTTGTAAATATAATATTCTGCATGGTATATTGTTATTCTCCTTAAGGATCTGCATCCAAAATCCCAGTCTCTCCTTGTTTCTTGAGTTTCTCCCCTGTTTTATCATCATCTCCTTTACACTTTGAATTATAGATTTCTGCTTGTGCTATGTATAGGAGCCTTAACTGTGTTGCTCTGAAATAATTCAAATCGGGTAATCCCAAACCACCTTGTTCAATTGGGAGAAACAGTATATCCCACTTCACTGTTGCCATCTTCCCCTCCCAGGTAAAATCCTTCAGCTCTTTAACTTCTCTAGTTGATAAAAATATGCCTGACCTGCATATAAAACTAAAGGGACTAAAAACTTTTTAACTGCTTGTATCTTGCTAGCCATGTTTATATAATAGAGCTTCCAATTTCTCAGTTTTTGTATTATCTTTTGTTGTCTCTTCCCACATATCCTTAGCTGCCACAGCAGAATGATTTTTAATCCACACTCCTAATTACTTCACGTTACCATGTTCCCATAAATATGGATATTACTCAACCAATTCATGTGTAGGTACATAATTTACAGCCATTGCCTTTGTTTTAGCTTCATTAATGTTGTATCCCAAAAATATCTGAAACTGCCTCAAAATGTTCCACAACACTGTAATGTCCTTTTCTGCTTTTATCAGGTATAAAATAATAACATCTGCAAACAGAGCCAGCTTTTCTTGACTACCATATAAATTATATCCTTGAATTTCTGAGTCTCTTATTTTCTTTGCCAGTGGTTCTAAATATAGTGCAAATAGCAAAGGGGAAAGAAGACACCCCTTCCTGGTTCCTCTGCTTAAGCAGAAATTATCTGAGAGGAACCCACCCAGTTTAATTTTCACCTCTGATCCCTCATATATCCCCCTAATCTACCTTATAATTTTGTCAGGGAATGCAAATGCTTCCATTGCCCTGCTCATAAACTTTCAGCTTACTCTATCACATGCTTTCTCTGCATCAAGACCCACCAACAACAGTGGTATTTTCTTGCATTCAGCTTCCCTCTGGATCTTCAGTGCTCTGTTAATGTTATCAAATGTTTATCTCCCTTCCACAAAAGCACATTGATCCTTGTCAATCAATTTTGTCATCACCTTTGCCATTCTTTTAGCCATTATAGACATAAACACATTGAAATGGGAGTGTATGAAGCTGGATCTGTTGGGTCTTTGCCGTCTTTAGGTATTACATCTACCACCACGTTCTTCCAGGAAGTTGTTGCTTCTCCTCTGCTTAAAATACTATCAAACAAAACCTTCCAGATCTTTATCAAATTTCTGTCCTAGCTTCCAAACTTTCACAGGAATGCCATCTATTCCTGAGGACTTTCCTGTAGATTGGTTGTACATCACAATTTTTATCTCATTTCCTCCCATCCTAACTGTTAGTAATTGAGCTTCCTCTACCTCTAACCTTGGCATATTCAATTCTTCCATAAACATTTTCATTTGTATCTTTTCTTAATTTCCATATTTCTCTGCTCTATACAAAGTTTCATAGAATTTCCAAAATATTTCTAATACCTCTACAGGACCTCTTGTTACCTTCCTTGTCATAGGCTCCCTATGCTTGGCGACAGCCCTTTCTACTTTCTATTGCCTAAGTCATTGTGCTAAAAGTTGCTTAACAGCAATCTTTCTTAACTCATGCATATTATCAAGGTAATCCCTTATTTTCTGTTTAGTATTCTGCGGTTGCTGCTCCTCTTGTTCTGTGAGACTCCCCCTATTCTGCAATACTTTAACATTTGTCAACCCCTCTAAATAATTCTTACTTGTTAACCATAGCTCCCTTTCTTTTATTTCCACCCCTATTTTTAAATTCCACCTTAATTTTATCCCACTCCCTAGTAATGTCTGTCCTCTCAAATAGCTCCTAAATAATTTCCATTACCCATTTGTTAAATTCATCTTGTTTAAACAGGTTGCTTGGAAAGTGCCAGTGTCTCATTTTTATTTCATTACTCTGTGTTTTTATTTTAGATATTAATGGTGCATGACCTGAAGTAATTACTGGGTATGTATCAAGACTTTCAATTAAATGTGCATGTTCCTGTGAAATGTAAATTATGTCTAGCTTAGCCCAGTTTTTATATCATGAGGAATAATATGTAAGTTCACTCCAAACTCCTATTATTGAATTCACATCTTCCATGCAAAATATTTTCATAAATTTCTTGTAAAATCCTTTCCCTTTTGGGCCGCCAGTCACATCTTCACTGCTGCAAATCAAATTTCAGTTCCTACCTACAAATAATATTCCTTGCTGAAAACTGATTATTTCTCCCAGTATTTTCATAAGCTCCATTGTCGCAGTTTTAGATTGAATTATAAGTACATGCTAGTATAATCATCCTCCCTAGTCAGTAGCCCCTTAGCACTACAAATCTGCGATTATTATATTTTGTATCCTCTTCTATCACTATTGAAGCTCTCTTGCAATTAATATAAGTATTCCTCTGTTCCTTTGTCCCAGATTTTCTGCTGAATAATTATCCTGAAAACCTTTCTTTATCAAATTCACATGTTCATTTTTTTCAAGTGCGTCTCCTGTAACATAACTATTTGCACTCTACATTTTTTTAATAGAGTTCACTATTTTTCTTTTTTGTGTTTTTCTGTGAGAAAGTTGTCATTTAAATACATTGCAGAAAGCATCATTGTATTAAAAAGTTATTATTCCCACCTTTTATGTACAACACCATTTTTTTGTTAAATTTCTGGTTCCAGCGTTTGTTTTACATGCATACACTGTTTGGCAGGTTGAACTTTTATGAAGTTGTTTCTTCACATATCCATTTGAACTTGTGTTACATTATACAAAACTTTTTGTTTCACTGAAAGCCCTTAAACAAAAAGCAAATAAACCCAGAGTACCCCCCCTAGAACCTACTCATTTAATACACACAAAACTGTGTGCATCTTCGAAAACTAAAGTTTTACCCTCCTAATAGGAACAAATGTCCCAAACTGACAGCCACACTCATAGACTTGAGTTAACCTAAAAGAAAGGTTGTGCTTGTACTAAGTGCTAACTGGTTTGCTTTCAGAAAGCATTATCTCCTAGCCAGTTTCTCTTTTCTCCCCAGCCAATCATTCTCCACCAGATTGTGACAAATTTATCTTTATCAGATTGTTTCCATGGAGAAATGAGAACCACCAGACAGCTGGTTTCTCATTATCGGATTGTCTCCATGGAGACATGAGAACCAGGCAGTCAATTTCTCTATATCAGATTGTTTCCATGAAGACATGAGGGTCAGATACAGAATTGCTACTAAGCATACATTCATTTGTTAGAAAAAAAGACTCATTATTCAGTATTCTTTTTCATTATTTGCTTTCTCTTAAAACTTATCAAATCACTATAACTTCCTTAATTCAGTCATTCCTCCATGCAAAAATTAGAAAAAAGCACATTAATGTTTCTTTTGCCATGTTCTTTTAACCAGGCTTTTTTGTTACATTGCAGAGCCTACGTTTCTTAAAACTGAACAAAAAAAAAGAACAGTAGCACCTATTTACAATCTTCAATACATTTAAAAGTAACTGAGAAAAGTCTAATTTATAGCATGCAAAGAAAACAATACACCACAAAAATAGTACTATTAAGAAAAAAAAATGTTTTCTTTGTTTACAGTTTACTTTCTTTCCTCTCTTCCCTTCGCCAAAGCATGTTTCTGAGCATTAATGACATGAAGTAGGGCATGTCCCCCACAAGTCCAACATATTCTGAAAAAGTCCAATATTTCCAGATTTTCTTGTTGTGCCATACTTCACAAATATAATTATTGCATTGTAATCCCACATTAAGTTGCTGGTTTATCACTGCTCATCTCCCTTTTCCAAATCCTGTCTCCCCATTTCTAAAATGCTGTCGCTTCTTCTTGTCAGCTCTCATATTCCCTTTCTTCTCTCCAAAATTTTCTGTTGAAACAGTGGAAAAGGCTTTACAGGTACAGTCCATCTCTGGTCTTTATTACCAGAAGAACAAGAAGCAGAATCTCCTTCTGTTTCACAGCTCACTTTTTGTTGGGTGAACTTTTGTATTTCCTCCTTAGCAGGGAAAGAATACCTTGAAGGCAGCTGGATACAGCAGTTTGAATCTCACACCTGTGTCTCCACATTGCCGGAATAGTGGAATGAAATTACTTCTCTTCTGCCTGGTGCGCAATGAAAATCATTCTCCTCAAACACTCTGCTGTCTCCCACTTTTAGTATTTTGTCATCCTGTCACAGTTGTGTCAGAATCCTCTCCTTCTGCTGTTAAAGAGTGCATCTTTACTATTAAAGTTCTAGGGTGCTTTCTCACAGCCAGGTTGGGAGCACACACACACGATGTGCCCTTTCATCTAACAACTCCTGTTGTGGAACACCAGTCCAGTGGCTTATTTGTGCTTTCATAAAATAAATGCAGTCTGTTCCTTCCAGCTTCTCCAGTATAGCTAAAAATATCAGGTTTTCCTTACATGCTATGTCCTCTAATTCTGCTATTTTTTACACATCTCTTCCTGAGCAGTCTCAAATTCAGCCAGGACTTTCTAGTTTCATCCTCTGATTTTTGCATTTTTATCACCTTATCTGAATATTTGTCTAAAGCGTCTTCCATTTTTTCAGCCTTTTCTTGTTTGTGTTGATATACTCAATCAGTGTTTCATTTATTTTGACCAGGTCTGTATGCAGTTGTTTTACGTCTTCCTGTAGGTTACTGGAAGTCATGTCTGTCTGTTGCATTTCTTTTTGCTGAACAGGTGCAGAACTTTCTCCAGTCAGTGTTTCTTCCTCACTTTTTGTAGCTGATTTCTTTCCAGGTGCTCTGTATTTCTTTTTTCCTTGCATCAGGCAGCACACTTGCTAGCCAGTTACTGAAATTTACACATAAACACAAAAGCCTACTGGTCGTCTCTGTTGAGTTTCTGTTTTCATAGTGGGAGAGCTAGAGTTAAGCTGTTACTCAATGTGCAGCAATTTTAGAACTCCTGAAAACACTTCTTTATCAAATTCTCATGTTCATGTTTTTCCAAATGTTTCTGCTGTAGCATAGCTGTTTGCACTCTACATTTTTTAATATAGTTTACTACTTTCTTGTTTTGTATATATCTGTGCAACCATTAACATTTAAAGATAATATCGAAAGGCTTGTTATGTTAAAAAGGTATTATTTCCACCTTTTTATTTATAACAGTTTTTAAGTATCTAGTTCCAGCTTTTGTGTTACTTGCACACACTAATAATGTTTGGCAGGTTGACCTTTTATACAGTTGATTCTTGTCATATTCCTTTGAGCCTATGTAACATCTTATAGAACTTTGTGTTTTATTGAAAGCCTTCAAAAAAAAAAAAAAACAAATACACCCCAAAAACCTATTAACTTAATATTAACACACAAAACCATGTAGATCTTCAAATACTGAAGTTTTCCCTCTCTAATAGGAGTAATTGT
Source organism: Protopterus annectens (assembly GCF_019279795.1). Taxonomy (NCBI): domain Eukaryota; kingdom Metazoa; phylum Chordata; order Ceratodontiformes; family Protopteridae; genus Protopterus; species Protopterus annectens. The sequence continues at coordinate 456,333,408 of NC_056738.1, forward strand.
CTAAACTGACAGCCACATTCACAGACTTGGGTTAACCTAAAATAAAGGTTGTCTATGCTAAGACCCATGGTATAGCATCTGCATCTACTAAGTACTGTCTGGTTTTGTTGCATCTTTTTTGCTCTCCCAGAATGGGAAAAGACTTCATTGCTTTCAGACAATATTATCTCCTAGCCACTGAATTAAAAGAATATAGTATTCTCTCTTTATTTCCCTTTATCAGATTATCTCCGTGGAGACATGATAACCAGATACAGGGTTGCTTCTACAATTATTTATTTGTTTGTTAGAGGAGAGCTTTATTATGTTCTATGTTCTTTTTTATTTCTTTTCTCCTAAAATGTGTTACTAGATAGAGCCAAGAGTCTTAAACCAGTCATTTCCCTGTGCAAAAATGAGAAAAAGTACATTGTTTATTCTTCTGTCATACTTTTTTGAACACACTTTTCTTTTTTTGTTTGTTTCTACATTGCAGTGCATACATCTCTTAAAACTGAACAAGGAAAAGGAGAAAAGAAGGGAAAATGCTTCAGTAACCCAGTTACCCTTGAAAATAACTGAGAAAACTTTACTTTATAGAATGTGGATATCATGGACTATACAAATATTACTATTAAGTACAACTTTGTTTTACTTACAGTTAAGTTGTTCCTTCCTCTTCCCCTCTCCTAAGTGTTCAGAGGGACCGAGCTAGGAAAGATGTGCAGCAGGTAAAGGTGATAAAGGATAATGAGGGAACATACACGTGAGGAGAGTGTGTTGAGCAGATGGAAAGAGTATTTTGAGAGGTTGATGAATGAAGAGAATGAGAGGGAGAGAAGGCTGGATGATGTGGGGCTAGTGAATCATGAAGTGCAATGCATTAGCAAGGAGGAAGTAAGGATAGCTATGAAGAGGATGAAGAATGGAAAGGCTGTTGGTCCAGATGGACATACCTGTGGAAGCATGGAGGTGTTTAGGTGAAATGGCAGTGGAGTTTCTAACCAGATTGTTTAATGAAATCTTGGAAAGTGAGAGGATGCCTGAGGAATGGAGAAAAAGTGTTTTGGTACCGATTTTTAAGAATAAGGGGGGTGATGTGCAGAGCTGTAGTAACCACAGAGGGATTACATTAATCAGTCACAGCATGAAGTTATGGGAAAGAGTAGTGGAAGCTAGGTTAAGAAGTGACATGATGATTAGTGATCAGCAAGTATGGTTTCATTGCCGGGAAAGAGCACTACAGCTGCTATGTTTGCTCTGAGAGTGTTGATGGAGAAGTACAAAGAAGGTCAGAAGGAGTTGCATTATGTTTTTGTTGACTTAGAAAAAGCATATGACAGGATGCCTAGAGAGGAGTTATGGTATTCTATGAGGAAGTCAGGAGTGTCAGAGAAGTATGTAAGAGTGGTACAGGATATGTACGAGGGTAGTGTGACAGCGGTGAGGTCTACGGTGGGAGTGACAGATGCGTTTAATGTGGAGGTAGGATTACATCAAGGATCAGCTCTGAGCCCTTTATTATTTGCAATGGTGATGGACAGGTTGACGGACGAGATCAGTCAGGAGTCCCCGTGGACTATGATGTTTGCAGATGACATTGTGATCTGTAGTGAGAGTAGGGAACAGGTGGAGGAGACCCTGGAGAGATGGGAGATATGCTCTAGAGAGAAGAAAAATGAAGGTCAGCAGGACTAAGACAGAATATATGTGTGTAAATGAGAGGGAGGATAGAGGAATGGTGAGGATGCAAGGAGTAGAGGTGACGAAGGTGGATGAGTTTAAATACTTGGGATCAATAGTAATGGTGAGTGTGGAAGAGAGGTGAAGAAGAGAGTACAGGCAGGATGGATTGTGTGGAGAAGAGTGTCAGGAGTGATTTGTGACAGACTAGTACCAGTAAGAGTGAAAGGGAAGGTCTACAAGGGGGTAGTGAGACCAGCTATGTTATATGGGTTGGAGACAGTGGCATTGACAAAATGGCAGGAGTTAGAGCTGGATGTGGCAGATTTAAAGATGTTAAGATTTGCACTGGGTGTGACGAGGATGGACAGGATTAGGAATAAGTATATTAGAGGGTCAGCCCAGGATGGAAGGTTTGGAGACAAAGCCAGAGAGGCAAGATTACGTTGGTTTGACATGTGCTGAGGAGGGATGCTGAGTATATTGGGAATAAGATGCTATGGATGAAGTTACCAGGTAACAGGAAAAGCGGAAGGCCTACGATCAGGTTTATGGATGTGGTGAGAGAGGACATGCAAGTGGTTGGTGTGACACAGCAAGATGCAGAGGACAGGAAGAAATGAAAACAGATGATCTGCTGTGGCGACCCCTAATCGGAACAGCCAAAAGAAGATAATGATGATGAATCCCACATTTATTTGTCAATTTCCAAGTTGCTGGTTTTTATTCCTGTTTATCTCCATCTTCCAAATACAGTTACTGCTTCCTTTCCAATGTACTGTTGGTTCTTTTAGTCAACTCTTGTGTTTTTTTTTCTGTCTCGCATTTTCTTTTGAAACACTGAATAACATTTCATTGGCAGTGTCTTTCTGTGGTATTTATTACGAGACGTACAAGAAGCAGAATCCTCCTCTGTTTCACAGCTCTCTTTTTGTTGGACAAACTTTTGTATTTCCTTCTTAGCATGTTCTACATCAAAAAATTATTTTGTCCCTCCAGAAAAGAATATTTGGAAGATAGCTGGGTACAGCATTTTGAATCTCACTCCTGCTTCTCAACATTCCATGATTAGTGGAATAAATTTACTCCTGTTCTGCCTGGTGTACAGTGAGTAATCATTTTACACAAACACACTACTCTCTCCCACTTTCAGTACTTTGTCCTTCTGCTACAGTTTTGTCCGAATCAACTCCTTCTGCTGGTAGGATTGCATCTTTACTGTTAAAGATCTAGGTTGCTTTCTCATCGCCAAGTCTGGAGCATACACATGATGTGTCCTTTCAGTTAATTCCTGCTGTGGTATACCAGCACAATTGCTTATTTGTGCTTTTATTCTGTCAAGCTGAGACAGTGTTTTTCTTTCTAGTAATAGTGAGTAAAAACTTAATGTTTAACTAATTTGATCTCCTGATTTTATTATATAGCTGTCCTCTCTTTACCTACTAAATTTATTATATTTCTGCTTTGCTTTTCTTACCATACTTTGTTATTCTCTTTTATCATCGCTGGTATTTCTTTTCTGAACTTTACCTTCAGTAAGGTAATCTTGTATACCATTGTTGGTATAACGTTTTCTTTCTCTACTGTTTAAAAAAATATTTCTTTGACTGTTTGCCACTTGGTGAGTTCTTCAACTTGGCTGAAAAGCCTACTGGATTTAAAAAGTGCATTTCCAGTGGGCACAAAGATGCCCATAGGGAGTGCATTTATTATTTAGGCCCCTCTCACTTGGATACTTCTTGTACCATTTGTGCGGGCTTTAACGTTAGAGCTATCAGTGACCAACACAAGAAGTGTTGGTGCTTAAGGGCCTTATACCTGTTTCTGTTCCTTCAGTTGCTTCTATTTTAAGGGCTCAAACCCCATCACAGAAATCTAAGTCTGCATACCCAGGGAACATAGAAAGCCCTCTCCTGTCTGGTCTTCCAAATCTGCTCCAAATTGTAACCTCCAACTATAATCTGCATACGCTCTGATCTAAAGCCCTCGGATTCTACACTTTCAGTGTCAAGGCCTCCTTGGCTCCAAAGCCCACATTTCTCTCTGGAGACAATGTCTCCAAGGTTGAGATCTGCCTTCCTTCAAGAGACACCAAGAAAGTCTTTGCAACCTCCTTCCACTTCCACTTCAGTCAGGTCCTCCAGAAGTCTTTCCAAGGCAGAGGAGGGTAGGAAGATGACAAAATTTCTCAGAACACAAATCCAGATGGGGGTCTTACAGATTCCATCTCCTATTGGATCCATGATCCTTAAACCTCACCCACATACTGTCATTTCTCCTTCTCCAATCCGACCTTCTCTTTTGGAGCCATCCAGTCATAGATCTCTAACAGTCAAACCATTGGATCTGAAGATACCTATATTGTTGACTCCGGCTACTTCCCCAATCTGTTTGACTCTAGCCCCTCTTGAGCAGGACATGACTCAGAGCCAAAGCGCCAGCATCTGATCTGAGGGAATGACTTTGACTCTTAAGCTCTTGGGGCTATCGCATCCCCTCAAAGCCTCAGTGGTGGACACTCCACCATCTGAGTGTTGGATCATGGGTGGCCTGAGTTTGTCTGTTCTAGAGCTTGGGCTCCAGTTAGATTGACTTTGGCTTCTTCTGATCCCTCAGCCTTCAAGGTGGTTGAGAGGGTTTTCTCCCATCAGAGAGCTATTTTGACTCTTACTTCTTCGGATCCAATCCCTATTCCCCCTTTGTATCATGTTTCTGAGTCTCTTCATCCTACTCCACAGGGACAGCCAGCCTGTATGAACTTTAGGTAGTTCCAGTTAGGGAACTCCCCCCTCTTCTTCCGATATGTCTCCAGAATATCCCACTGAAGAGGTTCCCTGGAAGAGGTTGTGCAAAAGGAGGTATCTTTGACTGAAGACACCGATTTTGATGAAAGAGAAGGACCCCCAAGATCTCCACCAGAAGATATCTCCTTCAGAGACGTCCTAGCAATCCTACACTAAAAAGGTGGTTGGTACTCCGAAACCCCTTCCTAGGAGGAATCAGTGTTCCTGGAAGCCTTTGAGTCTGGCCTACATCTTGGGTTACCTCAACCCCCCCCCCCCCCCCGCATGGATGAGCTTATAGATCTGGTCTCCTGCTGAAAGGAATGAGATACCATAGAACTGATCCCACAGCTTTCAGATAACATTCTTTGAGCACATAAAGGCAGGCAGTTTTAGAATACGGCAATCCCTGTGGATGCCATGGTTGTTGAGGTAAGCACTAAAAAAGACCTAGCTGAACAGAGAGCTCCTCTGTTCACCCCCTAATACGCAATCTAGGGCATTGGACAGGTATGGAAAGCAAGTTTATGCATCAGCAACCTTTGCCTTATGATTGCTTATCTGTTTGGCTCACTTCACTAGGTTACAGAGGAACTTCATCAAGGAACTTTCTAACTGTCCCCCTGAGTCCACAGTGATGGAGCAAGAGAAGGTTTTTTCCTCTAGACTAACCATCCTGCAATCAATCACAAATGCATCCATGAGGCTAATATCCCATGCAGCTTGAGGGTTCCTTATGGGCAGCAGGTTCATGCGTAGCCATTAGGAGAGATGCCTGGATACGATTGTGTGATTTTACAGAGCCCTTCAAAGTGTCATTCATCAATGCTTCCAAGATTCCTTCACTGATAGACCTTTTTAGTGCTCCTGAAGTATTGCCCAAGTGTTCTTCTCTGGAGACAGTCAGGGGGCACTTGTCTTTGCACCCAAAAGCCTGGACAGCTATTACAAAAGATATGTGAATGCAAAGAATAGTATCCAGAGGATATTCATTCCCTGTTTACAAATTCCACCCATGAAAAGAAAATTTCTCCTCTATGTTCCACTCGATCAGTGTGAGGTAGCAGCACTGAAGATTCAATAGCTGCTAGACAAAAGAGTCATCCAAGTAATCCCACCAGACCAAAGAGGATCCAGATTTTACTCAAAGTTCTTTTTAGTGCCAGTGAAAAAAAGGGAACCTGAGACGTATCCTAGATCTCATTTATCTAAACTGGTTTATAAAGAACTCCAAGTTCTGTATGGTCACAGTTCAGTCCATTCTGCCTCTGTTACAGAAGGATGATTGGATGTGCACAGAAGCTCTTCAGGATGCATACTATCACATCAGAATGAACAGCTGGTCTCAAAGATAATTCTACTTCTTGCTGGAAGCCAAGCATTATCAATTTAGAGCCCTGTCTTTGGTCTCACTGCAGCCTCCAGGGTGTTCACCAAATGCATGACAGTGCTAGTTGCTAATCTAAGACTGCATGGATTGTGTTTCCTTATCTAGATGACTGGCTCCTCACAGCACTAACCAGTCATCTCCTAGTAAAAACGATCCAAAAACGAACCAGCACAAGGTAGAATACGGCTATATTATCATCATTTATTATTCCAAAAACATACCGGTTTTGGCTATATTAAGCCTTCTTCAGTGTAAATAATTACATTAATGAAAAACTGCTCCATCCTGGTACAACCTTTATATAGAAAGATGTGTTAATATAACAAGATATCTTAAAGGCATATCCCTAAATTAACCCACATTCAATATGCATATATCAAAAACACGACTAAAGTTATAATACACAATTAGTGCTGAAAACAATATTATATTCATATAGAGTGATATATGCAATATTAAAAATGTGATAATATGCATATAATAATATATAAAAAATACATTTCATAATACATAGGAAATATGCAAACTATAATGCATATAAAGGTCGGCTGACACTTATTCCAATTAATTTAATCCAGGTTTGAAAAGAGCCCCTAACCTGGTAATCCAAATTGATTCCATATTAAGTCTATCGTGCCAGCCTGCTTTAAATCTTCTATGCATAGAAATCTTGTCAATAATAACAAATTTAAATTGTGAAGTAGGGTGACTGATAGTATGTTTATATAAAGCATTGGACAACCTGCGATTTCTGATGGCACTAAGATGTTCACTAATTCTAAATTTCAAAGGCCTAGATGTCTGACCAACATAAAATGAGGAACAGGTGCATGTAACTAGATAGATAACCCAATCTGAACTGCAGTTGCCGAAAATATTAATCTGATATACATTAGAGGTGTTTTTACTGGAAAATTCTTTAGTTTTCAAAATGTGTTCACAGGCACTGCAGTGTCCGCATGGGAAGCATCCAACCAAAGAGTCACCAAAAATTGTCATTTGAACTGTTGTAGCAGGTTTATATATTTTGTAATGAGTCAATTGAGAATGAATAGTGCGACCCCTGCGATATGAGAAAGCACATTTCTCCGGTAAAATCTCATTAAAATATTCATCAGCCTTCAGAATGTCCCAGTGTTTATTAATAATCTCCCTAAATCTGATTGTATTGTTCCCAAAGGTAGTAACAAGCCTGATTGGTTGAACAGTATTAGCTTTGTCCTCATTCCTATGTTGTTTGTATTGTAATAAAGTGGAGCGAGATGTCTCCTTGGTCAAGTCCAAAGTATTGGAAATATGATGTTTGGAATATCCACGACTCACAAGCCTATTAGACAGTCCATGTGCACATACTCTATAATCCTCATCAGATGAACAAATGCGTTTGAGGCGTAAAAATTGAGATTTCGGGATGTTTCGGATGATGTGGCAGGGATGAAAACTGGACGCATGCAATAATGTATTGTATTGCGGGAACTTCCTATGTACCCTAGTAGCAAGTGTGTGATCTTCCTGTCTACAAACTATTACATCCAGAAACACAATTTCTTGATATTGTATATTTATAGTGAATTGGATCTCCCATGGATTGTTATTTAGATATTTAACAAAATCAAATCTTTGTGTCTTGTCACCCCGCCACACCATCCAACAATCATCTAAATATCTTCTCCAGATATCCAAGTTGTTAATATACAAGTTATGATCAGAATCATATATAAATGATTGTTCAAAAAATCCCATAAATAAATCGGCATATATGGGGGCAAAGGATGCCCCCATAGCCTTGCCTCTGTTCTGCCAATAAGCATGTCCCTCAAAATAAAAAATGTTTTTTCTTAATACGTAATCAGTAAGTGTCAAAAGGAAATTATTGAAACCATTAGTATACAAGTGTGACCTATCCAACCAATAAGAAATAGCAGAAATACCAGCGTCATGAGGAATACTCGTATAAAGAGATGAGACATCTAGTGTGCATAACCACCAATCTGCTTCCAACTGTGAATCCTGAATGATGTTTAAAAATTCAGTTGTGTCTTGTAGCCTAGATCTAACATTAGGCAATAAAGGTTTAAGATAGTAAGTTAGGAAAGCAGATAATGGTTCGGTTAAAGAGCCTCTCCTAGAGACAATAGGCCTTCCAGGGGGGTTGGTAGGATGTTTGTGAATTTTTGGAAGAAGATATAAATATTGAGCAATAGGCTCAACCACTTTAAGTTGTTTGCAAACATGTTTACTAATAATACCTTCATCCATAGCTAGATCCAAAAATGAATCTATATGTATTTTAAAGTTAAGTGTCGGATCGACACTCATCTTGATATAAAATCGAGTACTGGACAGTTGTTTCAAAGCTTCAGCTTGATACATTTGGAGATCCATAACCACAATACAACCTCCCTTATCGGCTGGAGTGATGATAATGTCATGATTCTGTTGAAGTTCTTGTACTAGTTTTTCTGCTTGAGTAAAATTGTATGTGTTAGTAGGTTGGTATCTGGTCGAAAAATGTAAATCTTTAATGACACATTCCTTAAAAATAGCAACATGTTTGTACATCGGTGGTTGAAAATCCGACTTGCCGAATTTAAAACCAGAAGATCTTTGAGAAAAATCATTATCTGAAAAAAAATTTTTGGGATTAAGCAATCTACAGAAGTCATGAATATCCTTGACCAAACTATGTTCAGGAACAAATGAGGTCGGGACAAAATTAAGTCCTTTGTTCAATACTTTATTATGTATAGGAGATAGTTCAAAAGAAGATATATTGTGTACATTGTTCACTGTTTCACAATAGTCTGTAGAAGTTGTAAGCTTTGTGGGCCTGTGTCTATGCTTTCTACCACCCCTACGTCTCTGACACCTAAAGGATCTGATTGTTTCCTTTTGGCGGCTGGGGACCCCTGGTAGGAAGGGGCATCATACTCTGTGGTGGAGGATGTATCATCTTCTGAAGTGCCACTAACAACAGAATCCTTCCTTCTCAATATTGACCTTGGTCTTTTTCTGCCATAATTGTTATTATTCTTAGAGTCAGTGAAACCTAACATACTTTTGTGTAACAAATGGTTTAAAATCCCTCTGAAATTTATGTGTTTTCCTCTTTACCAGCTGTTGTTCAAGAGTGGCTAATTCCTTGGCCAAATTAGTAATATATTCCCTATAACATTCCTCGGTTTCAAAACCTTGGGCCTCAAGACAGACATTGTGAATATCTACCACTTGCAATTCAGTGATTCGTTCATAATAGCTGATCAGGGTATTAACAAATAGCATTGATGCCTGATGCTGGGCATGTGCCCAGTCCTGTGACAACTGAGAGTCAATTACTCCTACCAAGGGTTGAAGGCGAATCCCTAACCCTCTAGGTGTAATGTCTTTAAGTTTGTAGGCCTTAAATAATTTTAAGTGCCAAATGTTAGACCTTAGAGTTTTCATGTGCCTTGTCAATTTTTTGAAAAATTAACCCACATCAATGCTTGGAATCAACCTTCGCATTATTAGAACCCATGGTCCCTACTGCATTGAGACCAAAGGCCTATAAATTGTCTTTATCAGCTGATAATCCTGACAAAATGCCCTTTAAATCCATAATATTGGTCGCTAGCAGTATATCCAAATCCAATATTGACCAAAATTACAGGCTAATGTATAAACATACACAAAACTTATATACCAAAATGAAAAAAAAAAAAAAAAAAAATATATATATATATATATATATATATATATAATTAAAATCTGTTATATTGATCCAATATAATGCGCAGTTAAACCATCAAAATATAAATTTTCAGTTGGCCCATAGAGGTAATTAACTGACTGAAAAAAACAAGTATTATACTCTCTAGTAGTCGACCATTCATCTCCACTACTGTGTGTTTACTCATACACCAAACATTCCAGCTGGGGCATAATTAATGGGCTAAAACTTCACCAACTGATAATTATATCAGATATAAGACAGTCTTCATATGTATGTATATATATATATATATATATGTATATTTCAGCCGACAATTCATCTCCTAGTAAAAGCCAGGGATTACTTTGGTTATCTGCATCCTTGGAATCACAATAAATCTTTCAAAGTCCCACCTCTGACCAGTTCAGCTCTTGGAGTTTATAGGGGTTTGGCAAGATACAGTCAGTTGTCTCTCTGTCTTACCACAAAACAGAATTTTTGCCTTGAGATTGCATGTTAGAGAGATTCTTTCTCAACCCTCTCCCCCAGCAAAATTGGTTCTCAAAGCCTTAGCATTGATGGCTGCAGTGATTACTTTGATACCTACTGCTGGTTTTCACATGCATATCCTGCAGTGGACTCTAGCAGTTCAATAGTCCATTCATTGACAGCCCTTGCAACATCCTATAAAACTATCTTGAATCTGCAAGGACACTCTACTGTGGTGAACTCAATCCAAGGAGATTTGTCAAAGATGCCCCTTTATCCTGTCCCATTTCCACCAACCACCACATTGACCACAGATGCCTCCCAATTGGGGTGGGGGGCATTTCTTGGGAAGGACTATTAAAGGCATATGGTCCTCAGAAGAGACCAATTTGCATTTAAATGTCCTAGAGATGAGAGCAGTTCTTCTAGCATTGCAGGCCTTTCAGAGCTGTCTTCCTCTCATGACTATTGCAATTCAAACAGACAACATGTCCATAGTTTGGTACATTAACAAATGGGGAGGGGGGACCAAATCGTATCCCCCTTGTCAAGAAGCAGTGAGAGTTTGGCAATGGGCGTTCTCTTCCAACCACTTTCTAGTAGCAACACACATTCTCGGGAAATCAAACAAATTAGCAGATAATCTCAGCAAAACCTTTCTGATGCCTGACAAGTGGTCTCTAAATCAGTCTTTGGCAAACTTGATCTTCCTCAAATTGGGTAAACCTTGCTGCAACCTCTTTGCATCCCCTTCCAACAACAAATGCAGCAGGTTCTTTGCCCTGATCCCTCCTCAGGGACAGTCACAGAAAGACACTCTAGTCCATGTTTGGCCCTTTGGTCTCCTTTACCCTTATCCCCCTCTACCTCTCATCCCCAAATTTCTCCAGAAAGTGCAGAGGTTGAAGACCAAAATGATCCTCATTGCACCTTTCTGGCATTGACAGGTGTAGCCCCTTTTCGTTTGGTCTCATCTGACACATCCTCCCTTGGCACTGGACCCTTGTCCAGACCCTCTTTCTCACCATTCAGGACAAAGTCACCCAGATTTGACAGGCCTCAAATTGACCGCATGGTTTTCAAGCTCCAATGATGGCTAGACATTTCAGGCTTTCCTCTCCATTTAAAGAAATCTTGGTATGGTTACATAAAGCTTCCACCAGAAAGATTTACAAGAGCAAGTGGAAAAGATTCTCAATTTGGACTCACCAAAAAAAATGGATCCTTTTACTGCTCCCATTCCAGCAGTTATTGAGTTCCTTGCTTCAGTTTTTCAGAATGGAGCAAGATACTTCACTGTCAAGGTACAGTTAGCCATATCCAATTACCACATAGGTGAAAATTCTTCTTCTTTAACTTCTTACAAATTGTGTAAGGCCTTTCTCAGAGATGCCTTCTTACGTAGACCTCCGATCAAAGACCCCACTCCTCTGTGGACCTCACTATGGTTTTACAAGCACACTTAGTTCATCCACTTTTGAACCTTCTGCCAAAATATATCTCATATTCTTATCATGGAAAACTTTATAATTGGTGGTTATAACTTCGGCTATGAGAATTTTGGAATTGCAAACACTTTCTTCCAAACCATCATATTTGATTTTCCATAAGGACAGCATCATCCTACATACGAATCTGACCTTTTTTTGCCAAAGGTTGCTTAGGACAGAGTCACCCTACAATACGAATCAAATCTTTTTTTGCCAAAGTTTGCTTCTGAAAACAATATTAGTCAATTCATCACGCTTCCTGTATTTATTCCTAATTTTGAGAACAAGGGAGAATGTATCCATCACATGTTAGATGTACATAAAAGACAGTTATGCTTTTATTTGGACAGAACAAAGGCCTTCAGGAAATCTGACCAGTTATTCGTTTCTTTTTCTAAAGCAAAATAACCTTAGCTAAATGGATTACAGATTGCATTTCTTATGTTTACTTTGCAAAATGTGTCACACCACCTGGTCATGTGAAAGCACTTTTTACTAGGTCAGTGACCACCTCAGCAGCTTTTGATCTAGAATATCTATTGATATGTGTGTAGCTGCCTAGCTGCCTCATGATCAAATACTACTCTATGAACCTATAAAAATGAGAACACACATCAAGATCGCAGTTAATAGGACCATGTAGCACTTTGTGGCAAGAAGCAAAAAGGCACAGATAAAGGGGTATGCAGATTGCTATACCTGCCCTGCAAATTAAGACCTGTAACCTAATGAGTATATAATAGCATGCAAATGAGAATGGGGAAAGCAAGTTGTGATTTATAGTTGCCAGACACAAAATAGATCATGTGTTTGCTTCTCAGAGTATAGGCAAGTAGCATGCCAAAAAAAAAGGGGAGTTGCAAGCAGAATGTTGGCAGCAGTACTGATCTGTGTAAGTTAGCATTTGCTATGTCCAAGTGGTGGCCATCCAGGTGAGGGAAGAGGTTGCTCATACATTAGCAAGTGGTATGGTCAGGGGACTACAGTTCACCTGCTGATAGACAAACAGGTCTGGGATTTTCTGCTCGTTAGTAGAGATTATGTAGCCATTGGTTAACATGTATGGTCTGTAGACTTACCATTCTAACTGTAGGGATCTTTTAGAGGCAAACTGAAGACCCCCTGTGTATTATTCAGGTGTCAGCCTGTAAAATGACTCAGGACAGTGCTTCTAGATGTGGATGTGCACATCTGCTTTCCCAGTACAGGGGGTGGGGGCTGCCATCACCACCACCACCACCACTTTTGGCTTCTATGATGTCACCCTTCTCCTTGAAGTGTTGGGAGAGCCATAGACTGTAGCTTTGTGACATTAAAGCTCCACCCAGTATCCATAGACAACGTTGCATCTGTATGAAAGGCTACCATTCCATTATCTGCCAGGTAGTTTGCCCAAACAGCACCCAGACAGTGACCCTGATTTCCATATCAGTGTTTCCTGCATGGAGAAATCCCACAGGCCATCTAGTGGATAAATGCAGATACAGATGTGCACTTACATATCCATGACCACATACATGACAGGTAAACACTCATCCTCCTTTCTTTCCTTAGTTTGTTCCAGTTGGTGTTGATTTCTCCCTGGACCCTTAGCTGATGACATCTGTATGAATTCCACAAGGCATAGCTTAATGGCAGTACAGCATTGCCCAAGCTCAAACCAGGTATGTAATAGAGCATATGTTTGGCCTGCTGAAGCCAGGAGACATCTGGATAGGGGCAGTATTATGGCCCTCACTACAACTTGTCATATACTTGTAGCATGCTTCATAATATGGTATGTCATCATCAGGTGGCTAGTCAGCATCCCCATGTTCACCTAGCATTGCAGCAGCAGGACCTGCTTGACCATTTTGACATCCAGTAGCTGCAGCATCCCCCCTCCATTTGGCATCATGCACAGTATATGGCAGCACAGGCAAAGTGGCACTGTCTATTCTACCTCTTGTGAGTTCTGACATGTATAGTAGTACTGAGTGCAAGATTGAACAAACAGATGCATGCAGGTTATCTAAAGGCTATGCTGTTCAGTCACATTGTGCATCAGACATCTCCACATATAAAAAGTGGAGTGGAAAGGATTACAGCTGTCATCATTTACACAAGTCCAAAGGGAACACTTGGCAAGTAATACTACCAAGCGATAGGGGATCAAAGGCCACTTTAGGCATGTGGGGGTCATGGGGAGAAGGTGATATGTGTCAGATATAGTCTTCTCAGTAATGTGAGTGGTGGTGCCACTACAGGACCATGCAGTCAGGGTGACTGTGACAGGTAGCTGTGGAGAAGTACTGTGGGTCCATGCAGCATGGACATTTCCACCCCATGACATGGATATGGTAGAAAAGGAGAAGTATGCTGATAGCACATGAAGCAGTCCTCCCATTAAAGCCCTACTTTTGCTACAGTTAGAGTGAAACCAAAAGCTCGGCAGGTGCAGACAGTATTCCATGGGATGGATATCCTGTGCATTCACCATGGATACTCAACATGCCTGTGGCCAGGAGAACACGGAGGTGCAGGGCACCAATGTAGGCAGTGGCTAGTATTATCATTGAGGAGACCATGGCAAGCTGTGTGTCGCACTATGGAACTCATAAGGCTGATTATAGCATTGTCTCTAGCTTCCAGTGCAAGCTGCAGATTGATTGTATAGTGTTTAAGTATGAACCTATGATACTAAAGTGGTATGTTGAAGCAAGTTATGCTGAGTTAATGCTGTCAGTGTTGTATGAAAGAAATGATCTGAAGTAGTTAACTTTATTTGTGCATCAATCTATGTGTCTTCGGATCCATATCGGATCCGAGCCAGCAGTTTCCAACACCATAGATCCGAGCTCCAAGCTCCTCCCCCTACCCATAATCCCCATGCCAACCCTACCTGACCCCAGATCTAGTTTGCCGCGGTTTCATCCAGCAGCTCGATCACTGAGTTCCAGGCTTTAGCATTTTTTGTGAGAAAATGTTACTGTTTTTCTCTCCTTTTTTCTATAATCTTTAGTGTGCGTGTGTTGTGTACAGGTCCCTCATAATTTTTAAACCGGTCTGTTAGTTTTCTTGATAGTTTTTCCTTCCCCACCCTCATTAGTGCGTTAGGGAGTGTGCTGTGTGTTGGGGCCTAGTGTGTGTGTTTCTTTTCAGTATGTTGGCGGCCCCAAAAGCTGTTTTCTCCAAGTGTACCAAGTGTGGCCATAAGCTATCCCCGGCAGATGGCCACACTTGGTGCGTGTTGTGCCTTGGGGTTGGACACCTGTCTTCAGGTTGCTCCATATGTGCGGCGTTCAACCCCAGGGCACTTAAGGACAGGAAGGCTAAGCTATTTCTGGCGGGACTGCTGCCCCCGGACTCAGCTTCGGCCTCCGGTCCCACGGTGGCTCCTGCCGTGGCTGCGGCTACTGCCACTCCTGCCGCCCTTCCCCTGGCCGGGACTCAACCTCTCGCTTTGGGCCAGGAGGATAGAAAGTCCAGGAAAGAGAAGCGGAAGGAGAAGCACCACAAGTGGCGGGCTGAGGCCTCTTCATCGGCCCCGCCGGCTAAGCGGTCTTCTCCCTCCAGGACTTCCGAGCCCCCCCCCCCCTCGGCTCTGGTCTCCTTGTTTTTCACCGGGACTAAAGGAGGAGCAGGCCCGGCCCCCATCGAGGTCATTGAGGCGGCACTTCCGTCCTGCCTCGGTGGCCTCATCCAGATCCACCCGAAGCCTGACGGATGCAGACTTGGACTGGATGATGAGAAGATTCCTCCAGGCCCAGCTGCAGATGGGAGTGCTCCTGCCTCCCCCCCCCCCCTCCGGGGGGGAGCTCGACCCCATTTTTTGCCCCGATTGCTCCTTCTCCGACCCGCTTCCCAGGTTCGGAGTCTTTGGAGCCGTGTAGCGTCGGCACCGGATGGGGTGTCAGCGCCGACAGTATCGGGCACTTCGGCGCCGACAATGCCCTCGAGTTTGTCGGGTCCCTTTTCTTTGGATCCAAATTCTCGAAACCGAGAGCTGAGCTTCGGATCTGAGGGTTTCAGTGTGCCTTCGGCTCCGTCCAGGTCAGAGCATACTGGACCTTCGGATCCGACCGCATCAGCTCCGGCCCCGGTCCGCCTGTCGGATCCAAGGAAGGGTCTGCTCTCAGATCCCAGAGAGAGCAGCTCTCCTTCGGCATTTGACGTAGTGGAGAGGGTCCTGTCGAGGGATTCCAGACCCCCGGCCTTGGCTACGGCTCCACCCTGCACTCCATCTCAGATGGGTCTGACTTCCATCAGCCAGTCCCAGGGACAGCCTGCTTCAACGTCCCAGGTCGTTCCATTGGAACATGATGTTGCTGGTGAGGTCTCCTCGGACAGCCCCCCCGAGGATGTTCCTCACAAGCGCAAGTGCAAGAGGAGGCACTTGAACTCCCCTGAGTCCTTGACCGAGGACACAGATTTGGAGGAAGGGGAAGGTTCCCCAAGATCACCCCCTGAGATCGTCTCATTTGGAGACATCATGGAGATGCTCAGGATTGGTGGGGGGTGGTCTGCCCCAAAACCTACCTCGGATGAATCTGTGTTCCTGGAGGTGTTCGAAGCAGGCCCGTCTACCTCTTGGATGTCCCCTCCAGCTGTGACCCCCTGGTAGATCTGATCACTACCAGGGCATGGAAGGAGCCGGACACTGTGGAGCCAGTCCCAAAAAGACCTGATAAAATACTCAGTCCACCCTTCGACAGATCACACTGGAGTAAGGGAACCCCTGTAGATGCCGTGTTGGTTGCTGCGGCCACTAAAAGGGAATTAGCCCAGGAGAGTCCCTCAGTCCATCCTCCAGACAAGGAGTCTTGGTCGATGGATCACTTAGGGAAGCGGGTTTTTAGTTCAGCTACCTTCTCAGTGAGATCACTGAACTACATGGCACATGTCATACGACTGCAGGGTGACCTTATCAAAGAGTACGCCGTGTCACCCCTGGAGTCCATGTCGGCTGAGGACAAACAGTTGTACTCTTCCCAAATGGCCACTCTTAGGTCTATTTCGAACACCTCTATGCGGCTACTGTTCCACACCATGGAAGGGGCCGCTAGAGCTAGGGGAGCAGGTGTCGTTATAAGACGACAGGCCTGGCTCCATCACTGTGATTTCACAGAACCCTTTAAGGCATCTTTCGCTAATGCCCCTTTTGATGGTTCTGCCCTCTTTGGCAAAACCATACGCGAAACCTGCGTCCAGAGAGAGAAGGACGGGAAGATGTCTGCCGTCTGAGTCCGCTTCTCTGCTCCCCAGAGGTCCTTTTCCAAGAACCAAAAGGGACAGAAGAAGATGTGGTTCCAGAAGTCACAACAGCCCCGTTTCGCTCCGGACCCCCAGTCCTTCCACTGCAGAGGAGGACAGGGTGGATGCCGCCCTAGAGGCAGAGGGGGCCCAAAGAACTTTGGGTCCAGAGAACCATTCTCTGACTGGCCCACGCAACAGCCATGAAGGGTTACCCGACTGCTCCACTCTGGAGGCAGTCGGGAGGTGCTTCTCGAGGCACCTAGCAGCTTGGGAGTCCATCACGACCGACCACTTGATGCTTTGCATCATATCCAGAGGTTACCAGATCCCATTCTCTCATTTCCCTCGCAATCCCAGACACCTCCCTGACGCCCGGAGGCTGCAGCTGCGGAAATCCAGCGGCTACTAGAAAAAAGAGCCATCCAGCACGTCCCCTCAGACCAGTACAGATCAGGCTTTTACTTCAAGTTCTTCTTGGTGCCAAAAAAGACGGGGGACTTCAGACCGATCCTCGACCTATCCCTCTTGAACCTGTCAGTAACCAAGGAAAAGTTCCGGATGGTCACGCTTCAATCCATTCTCCCCCTCCTGCGGGAGAATGACTGCCTGTGCTCTATAGACCTCAAAGATGCATACTACCACATTTTGATGGACAGATGATCTAGGAGGTTTCTCCGCTTCCAGCTAGGAGCCAGCCATTACCAATTCAGGGCCCTTCCCTTTGGTCTCACCACAGCCCCCAGGGTGTTCACCAAATTTCTGTCGGTGATAGTGGCCCATCTGCGACTGCAGGGCATTCAGGTTTTCCCATACCTGAACGACTGGCTCCTGACCACCCCCACAAGGCATCTACTCTGCGCAGCCAGAAACTACTTTCTTCACCTAGCGACCCGACTGGAGATCACTATCAGCATAGAGAAATCTTCCCTTTCTCCAACTCAAACCATAGATTTCATTGGAGCCAGGTTGGACACAAACAGGCGTCTAGCCCTCCTACCCCAGGCACCCCCAGCGGAATTGGTCCTGAGGGCTTTGGGTTCGATGGTGGCCACCATCAACCTATTGCCGATGGTGAGTCTGAACATGAGAGTCCTGCAATGGACTCTGCAAGTTCATTGGTCTTTTCTGCAATTCCCCCTGTACCACCCTATTCCCCTCAGCAGGGTTTGCAGGAAGGCCCTCTTATGGTGGCTCCAATCCCCGGACCTCCAGAAGGGGCGCTCCTTTTCTATGCCCCCCTCCCCTAACCACTGTGACCATAGATGCCTCTCGCCTCGGGTGGGGGGGGGCATTGTGCAGGCAGGATAGTCCAAGGCACGTGGAACAGCACGGAGACCTCTCTGCATATCAGTGTCCTAGAGATGAGGGCGGTGCTTTTGGCGATGCAAGCACTGCAGAGCCTTCTTCCCATAGGAATGATTGCAATCCAGATGGACAACATGGCAGTGGTCTGGTACATCAACAAACAGGAAGGAACCAGGTCTTATCCCCTTTGTCGAGAGGCCATGAGAGTGTGGGAATGGGCGATTTCCACCAACTGCTTTCTCATAGCGACGCACATTCCGGGATGGTCCAACATTTTAGCAGACAAGTTTAGTCGCACCATCCTCTCACTTTGCGAGTGGTCTCTGAATCCAGAAGTCGCGAAGCATATATTCTCCACTTGGGGTCAACCTTATTGCGATCTTTTCACCTCTCCTTCAAATGCGAAATGCAACGACTACTTCACTTTAATTCCCCCACCCGGGGAATCCCCACGAGATGCTCTGGTGCATGCTTGGCCCCCCGGTCTCCTTTATACTTATCCTCCTCTTCCACTGATGTTGAAGTTTCTACCGAAAGCCAGTCGGTTGCGGAACAAGATAATCCTCATTGCCCCATTCTGGCCTCACCAGGCTTGGTTCCTGTATCTTTGGTCTCACCTAATGAATCCTCCTTGGATTCTGGATCCCATTCCGGATCTCATATCCCATCCATTATATCTTCTGATCCCAAACCTGGGCAACCTCAAGCTCACAGCTTGGTTGATCCAGTTCCAAGGTTAGCTAGGACTCCTGGTATCTCTTCCCAGGTCAAAGCTATTCTGGCGGCAGCGTACAAGCCATCCACCAGAAAGGTCTATGATAGCAAATGGAAACGTTTTTCTATTTGGGTGGAGCACAGAGATTTAGATCCTTTCACAGCTCTGTTGCCTGTGGTTTTAGATTTCCTATCAGGACTCTTTGATCAGGGTGCCAGCTCCTCTACAGTCAAGGTTCAATTGGCGGCTATCTCTCACTACCATGTAGGAAGTTACCTTGGACCATTGATCTCCTCTAAGTTATGAAAAGCCTTTCTGAAGGGGACTTTCCTACTCAGACCCCCGGTGAAGGAAGCAGTCCCTCCTTGGGACTTAACTTTGGTATTGCAGGCACTTACAACCCCCCCCCCCCCCTTTTGAACCTGCAGCTTCAGTAGATCTAAAATTTTTATCATGGAAAACTACCTTTCTTGTAGCTATCACCTCAGCTCAAAGGGTTTCCGAACTTCAAGCCCTTTGTGCAAAACCACCTTATTTGTCCTTCCACAAAGACAGAGTCTACCTCAGGACCAATCCCTCCTTTCTCCCAAAAATTGCATCTATTAATCAATTCATTAACCTACCAGTTTTTTTTCTCAACTACCAGAACAAAGGGTAATATAAGTTACATTCGTTGGATGTGCACAGACAACTGAGCTTTTATTTACACAGAACAGCTGGTCATAGGCAATCAGATCAGTTCATTTCCTTTGCCAAATTTAACTTAGGAAAGGCTGTTTCTAAAGTCACACTGTCCAGATGGATTTCTCAGTGTATTCTGTTGGCATATGAAAGTACTGGTCGGCCCACACCTCTAGGAGTCCATGCCCACTCTACCCGGTCTATCTCTACCTCGGCGGCCTTTCGTTCTAGACTCTCGGATGATATCTGCTCAGCAGCAACATGGGCTTCGTCTCATACCTTCATTAATCACTACAAGCTGGATATTGTCTTCACAGGGAGCGCATCCTTTGGCTCTGCAGTGCTCCGGAACATACTTCCTTGAGGACCGCCCAAGATTTAGGTAGCTGGGGACTCTGTCCCATAGGTTGATGCACAAATGAAGTTAACTACTTCAGATTAAGAAGTTATGTACTCACCATAACGTTCCATCTGAGTAGGTAAACTTCATTTGTCAGCAACCGGCCCCCCCCACCCCCCTGACCTTCGGATGTTCGAGATGTTACCTTCCTTATGGCAAGGGTATGTAGCTAGTTTTGCGGGTGATTTTTATATGCTTATCTAGCTGTGGGCAAACTCGATCTGAGGTCAGGTAGGGTTGGCAGGGGATTATGGGTAGGGGGAGGAGCTTGGAGCTCAGATCTATGCTGTTGGAAACTGCCGGCTTGGATCCGATATGGATCCGAAGACCCATAGGTTGCTGACAAATGAAGTTTACCTACTCAGATGGAATGTTATGGTGAGTACATAACTTCTTATTTCTTGCTAGATCCAGTAATAACATGTATTATGTCCTTTCCATCAGTAGCAAGCAGTTTCTTTTAGAAGTCCTTGATTTGTTCTCTGTTGCAAAGAATGGATGTCTGTTGGATCAAATATTGCTCGTTGTATAGCATCTTGAATACTTGAGAGATGGCACCTTACTTTCATGTGCTTTCCCCAGGCTTTTTTGTGTGAGGATCAGAGTATTAAAATTTGTACATAGATAAAATGTCCGTGTTTGAAATATGCCTTTAAAACTGTTTGTATTTCTTGTATAATGTGGATCTGGTTGCAATATCATCAGTTTAACCTTTGCTTTTTTTCAGATAACACAGAAACACCAGCTGTATGAAGCTTCAGCATATCTACTAGAAAAGAAAGGAGATGTGCAAGGCTCCTTCCAAGTCATGCTTAAAGTACGTGTAAATCTTTGCTGAATAAATGCAGTTATTTTTGTCCATTTTTCCCTGCAACAATCACCAGCTAAAGCAACATAGGCATTCCTGAGATCATCAACCCATGTGGTCACTCTCATAAGAAAGTAGGCTTTTTTTTTTTTTTAAGTTAACTCTGTGTAGAGATGCTTACGAAGCATTAATGTTGATAATATGATTGTTTTACCATTACAGCTGGTGCTTCTCTATGGTAACATTTGTATCCCTTTTTGTTATTTTCCTCATTTTGCATTTCTCCTTCCAACCTGTAGTGCATCTATTCTGTTTATTAAGCTTAGGTCCCTCCATTGATATTTTCTGGTGCTCTCCTGCAGGGAGCATCTCCAGTGGATTTGTCTTGGAGGGAGTTAGTTGCTGTTTTTATGCCCTATTAGTTTCCAGACAGTTGATGTAGTGTGCATCCTGTGCATGCTCTAGTATTGCCATATTGACACAGTGGCTTGCTCCTACACTTTTGCTTTGCTGCGGCCTATGTTATCTCTTCATGTTATGTGGATATGGCATCCCTAGAGAAAGAGAGAAAGCTGCTGGCCACTTAGTCATCATCCCCACCCCAGCCTGCCAGCCATCCAACCCCCTGGACTCTAATGATATACTCTTTCTGTAAACTTATGCCTAGCTGATCCTGTCTGCATGTTTTGTTAATTTGTAAGCCATAATGCTGCTGTCATACTTTTTTTTGAGCATGATGTTGTCATCTCCAGAATCACAGCTGTAAGAAATAATTTTCTGTTTATTGTGCCTCAGTTAGTGGAAAAAATCAAGAAATTAATTTTCTTAATATTATTAATTTTAGTTGACAGTATAGTGTAAAAGTGTAGGAGTTGAGTTCTCAGTCAAATGAAGACACAGAAGAGTGTTCTTGGAATTATCCAGCCTGATCTGCATGGATATTTACATTGTAAATCTGCAAGGCTTGCTTATGGCAGGTTGTGTTTTTTTAATGTATGCCAGTTGATTCACGGAGAAAATCATTCACTTGTCACATATAGTGAAAATTAAGAACATAAAAATTGATTACTGTAGCAGGTGCATGACTCTGTCTGTAAACTAGCAGCACATTTCAGCTGTCAGTTCCTAATGGAGTGCAGTAAGTGGGTGGTTGGGCACAACTTTTGAAACAGATGTTCTTCGTGTTTCACTGTTGCAGTCATCACACTTGGGTTATCTGCCTGCAGGTAGCCCTCAGTCAGCCCGAATACCAGAGTCTTGGGATTTCTGCATCAGATGCTGTCGCCTCTTCCATGATGTCAGGGGTATAAAACATGCATCCAGCACCATTACATCACCTTTTCTTGCCGTGCGGGAGCCCGAAGCAGAAGCAGTTCACAAGTGCTGGTTGGCCGCTTCATGAAATTTTCATTTTCATGTTTCAAACCTGAAGTCTTCTAAAGCTAAGTACCCTGTAGGGGATCCTTTTTTCTTGCTCTAACCGATGTCAGAAAAAGTTAACAATTGTCTTGCCTGTGGTAAGTAAATACATCACAGAGATTTTCAGTCTTACTGCATCACCTGTTTAGGCCCAGACCATGACATTCCTCGCTGTCAGTTTTGTGCCTTGTTCAATGCCCAAACTGTTCATCTTTCGGCTATTTTTGTCACTAAATTCTTTTGCTCTTGTTCACCGTATTCCGAAATGGCTTCGATAAGCCATCCAACTACCGATCTTCTGAAAAAATCAAGGATAAAGACAGAGACAGACCGCATAGGTCCAAAACTGCCGACGATGCTTCCGTTAAGCTAGTCACCAGTCCACCGGTACTCAGTGAGGTGCTTTCACAGCCCCTGTTACCTACTTCTACAGATTCGTAGGCCTCTACTGAGACCCATTCGGAGTCCGGTATGACGCGAGATGCTTCTTCGACTATGGAACCTGCGGATGTCTCTACCTTGGATGAGTCCAGAGCAGCTGTGCAGGCACCGGCTTCTGAGGGTGTATTCAGACATTCTGATGTTCGTATTAATCAGACTACTTCGTTAATGACTAAACCTACCAAATTTCTCAGGCCCAGACTTCACATTACGCCTAGGAAACCTACAACCAAGGCGCATTCTCAAGCTCCCATGCCACAGAAACAAATGCTGAGAATGGCTGAAGACCTTATTACTTTAATTAGGGGAAGCCCGCCTTCCCCCTCTAAAAGACAAAGAATTGATTTTCCTTCTGATTCTACAGACCATGAGTGCGATGACTCTGACCCCTGTGATTATCAGGACATACCCTTATCTACCTATGAGGACTCAGATGCAGAGGATTCCATTACCTCTGCCTCCCCCCAGAGGACTTTTCTTTCGATGAAACCTTGCATACCCTAAGAGAGCATTTCTGATGGGAATGCCAGGACTACCCACAGTCCAAAAGAGACTCAGGGAATTTTTAGACTTGCCTCAGCATAGGCCTCTAGCTAGATCCCCTGTCTCGGATATTGTAGATGATGTCTTCATGGAATCCAGTCTTACACCTGATACTTTACCACCAGCTCCTAGAAAGCCTGACAGGTACTACAGAGTACCTGACTCTCACAAGTTTCTCTTTAAAAATCCCACTGCGGATCCAGAGACCATTTCCCAGGGACCTAAAGGTATTAAAGCTACAACAGCCAAAAACCCTATGCCTTTGGACAGGGATTTTAGGTCTTTAGACAGATTGGGTAAGAAGGTATGTACCTCTGTGACTCTTGCCATCAGGGCTTTAAATTGCCAGTTTCACATGTTGAAGTACCAGCAGCATATTATGGAATTAATTAAACAAAAAATGTTGTTGATTCCTTCTTGTGCAGAAAATAAAGACTTACAAGAGTTAATGCTTTCGGCAAACCAAGTTGGTAAACCTACTTTGCAGTATGGTTTTGATGCCTTAGAAGAATCTTGCAGGGCTGCTGTCACTGGGTCTGTTCTGAGAAGGCATGCTTGGCTGAAGGAACAAATCTTGCCAAACCTTGTCAAAGCAAAATTACTAGATGCTACATTAAACCAAGAATGTTTGTTTGACGCAAAAGCAGAAGCAATTCTTAAAAAGATGGAGGAAAAAGCTAAATCTATGCAAACTGTTAAAGATTTCTTAAAGGTACAGCCACCTAGATTCAGTAGGCATTGGCCTTCAAAAAACTGGTCCTTTCCAGTCCCTCCCAGACCTTCTCAGTCCAAACCCAGGGGCAACAGACCACAAAGACTACAGTCTCAGGGTATGCACAGATCTAAACAATGGAGTGCTCCCTCCTCAAAAACAGGGAGTGGTAAGCACCCCCTTATGGAAAAAGTTCACAATGACGTGTCCTTCATCCTTCCCAGCCATGCCAAAGTACGTGCACCCCTAGGAGAAAATTTCGCCCTGCATGCAAAAAACTGAGAGTATATTACTCAGGATGAATGGGTCTTAAACACCGTATCCCAGGGAT
This sequence comes from Protopterus annectens, assembly GCF_019279795.1. NCBI lineage: Eukaryota > Metazoa > Chordata > Ceratodontiformes > Protopteridae > Protopterus > Protopterus annectens. The sequence goes on from NC_056738.1 coordinate 456,357,503, forward strand.
ACAGATTCTACTTCCACTCACTGCCAACCCCAAGCGGATTGCCAGACTTCCTCCAAACCAGTTGGCATAGGCCCAAAAGCAAGTACTTTCTCTTCTCAGTATCGGGGCTATTCAACCTGTTCCAACAGAGCAAAGGGGACAGGGTTTCTACTCCAGACTGTTCCTGGTGCCCAGAAAAGAGAACTCTTGGCACCCTATTCTGGATCTGTCAACTCTCAACTCCTTACTGCTGGTACCAAAATTCAAAATGCTTACACTCCAGCAGCTGCTTCCTGTGCTAGCCAAGGACTCCTGACTAGTCACCCTAAACTTAAAAGAAGCTTATCTGCACATCCCCATAAGGGAATCTTGCAGGAAATATCTACCTTTCAGGGCAGGCTCTATGCACTTCCCTTTGGCTTATTTACTGCACCCAGGATATTTACAATCTGTCTTGCTCCAGCCATTGCATACCGCAGACAGAGAAATATCCAAATTTGCCCATACTTGGATGATTGCTTGATTCAGGCGGACAGTCAGGAATTCCTACTTTAGCACCTGATGTTTGTAAAGAGACTCCTAACTTCTCTGGGGTATATCATCAACAAAAATAAATCACATCTGGTACCCAGCCAAAAGATTGTATTCCTGGGAGCAAGCTTGAACACGACTTCCCAGATGGCATTCCTCACTCCAAAAAAGCAGGTTTATTTGACAAATTAATTTGACAAATTACTTCAAACTACTGGCCACCCAAACCTAGCTATCTGCAAGGCAAATACTGCAAGCTTTAGGGTTCATGGTCGCATGCATTCTACTAATTCCATATGCAAGACTGCATATGAGGAAACTTCAATGGTACTTAAAAAGTCTCTAGTGTCAACATTCTCAGGACCTGGAAACAGTGATTCCTACCATTCCTTACCTAAGAGCAGTGTTCCTTTGGTGGGCAGAGGTTTGCAGCCACAACAAGGGACTCCCTTTCACTCAACCCCCCTCTGCCCAAACCCTGACAACAGACGCATCAGACTATGCATGGGGGGCTCACATGGCAGGCAAATGCATTCAAGGCAAATGGAGCCCAGGACAAATTCACCTCCATGTCAATCAAAAAGAAATGTTAGCTGTACAGAATGCACTGACAGCCTTCAAATACCTTATCCTGCCAGGACAACTCTTGATAAAGACAGACAACACCACATTTATGTGGTACATAAACAAGCAGGGGGGAACTCAATCCTATCCACTCTGCAGGTTAACCATGGCTCTGTGGAACACAGCCTTGAGCTATCAAGTGCACCTGCAAGCTCAATTCCTGCCAGGCAAACAAAATTCACTGGCAGATGACTTATGCAGAAATCTAATAGAACCACACGAGTGGAAACTGGAACCCAACTCATTCAAACGTCTAATACACAGGTGGGGTACGCCAGAAGTGGACCTCTTTGCTTCCCCCCAAAATCATCTACTGAGCTGATTTTGCACCAGAATTCCCCACAGCTAAGCATGGAAAGTGGATGCCCTATCCTTTACATGGGAAAACCTCTCAATCTATGCCTTTCCCCCTCTGCCCCTCCTTTCAAAAGTACTACTCAAGATCAAACAGGACAGGCCAAGGACGATCCTTATTGCATCAGACTGGCCATGCCAGCACTGGTACCCACTCCTATGCAGTCTGACAGCAGTGCCAACCTGGCACTTACATCAGACCCCCTTTCTGCTGTCCCAGCAGGAGGGACAGATTTTGCATCCTCAGCTGCAAACCCTGAACCTGGCATCCTAGCTTATTCCCTGAATATATTACTAGCAACCCTCAGCAAACAGGTGCTGGATGTTATCCTTGAGGCCAGGAGGCCTAGTACTAGGAAATCCTATTCAAAAAGTGGAAAAGATACTGTTCTTGCAGCCAGTCTCAAGGAAAGGACACAGACGTGCCCACCTTACCTCAAAACCTAGATTACCTAGTAGAGCTGCTTCACAAAGGCCTATCGTTCTCATCAATTAAGATTCATGCATCTGCCATCTCAGCTCATTACAATACTGAGCCACCCCTCTTCTCTCAACCTCTGATCAAACAGTTTCTGAGAGGAGCTAACAAATTAAGATCCCCAAGGAGAGCTCCCACTCCTGCCTGGGATCTTAACTTTGTACTAGAGAAGCTCACGCTCCCCCCTTTTGAGCCTGCTGCTACAGCAGAGTTAAAATTATTCTCTTGGAAAACACCCTTACTTCTAGCCATCACTTCAGCAAGAAGAATGTCTGAGTTAAAGGCCCTTATGGCTGTGGAACCCTTCATTATCTTCCATGTGGACAGGGTTTCCCTCAGGACTGACCCATCACTTATGCCCAAGGTGGTATCCAGTGTGACTTAAACCAATCCGTCCATTTACCAACCTTTTTTCCTAATCCTCAGAATAAAGGGGAAATGATCCTGCATTCCTTAGATGTGCACAGACAGCTCAGGTTCTACATTGACAGGACTAACCCTTTCAGAAAATCTGACTAGCTGCTAGTCAGCTTTGCTACAGGGGTAGAGGATAAGGGCATTTCAAAGCAAACCATTTCTAAATGGATAGCACACTGCATCCATTTCTGCTACATGCACCATGGAAACCTACCCCACAGGGAATCAGACCTTAGTCCACTAGGGCTACCTCAACCTCTACAGCATTTCTCAGGGGAGTGCCTACCAGAGGCATCCTGGAAGCTGCAACCTGAAGTTCTGTACACACCTTCACCAAGCATTACCACTTACCTATCTTTTCTAAATTCAGAGCTGGATTTACCACAGCAGTCTTACAAGGCCTGCTGGCCAGCCCTAATACTTCTTGACTGCCTCCACCCTTCCTCAGCTTTGGGAATCAACCCGTGTGTGATGACTGCAACAGTGAAACACAAAGAACATAGTACAGTTGTGTACACTTACCATAAATGTAGATGTTCGAATGTGTTCACTGTTGCAGTCCTGGTTACCATCCCTCCAGCCCCCTGTCTTTTATATACTTTCTACCTATCCTCTTTCTTGGTCATATGTTATGGCAATGGTATTTACTTTCTACTGGACATGTTCCACACCATGTGATTGCTTCCTATTTTGGGGGCTCCTGACATCTGGGGCAAGAAAAACTGATGTAATGGCTTCAGCTGCATGTTTTATACCCCTGACAACCTGACGTCATGGAAGAGGCGACAGCATCCGATGCAGAAATCTCAAGACTTTGGTATTCAGGCTGACTGAGGGCTACTTGCAGGCAGATAACCCAAGTGTGATGACTGCAACAGTGAATACACTTGAACATCTACATTTATGGTAAGTGTACACAACTGTACTTTCTGAAAGTGGATCCCAGGCTGTAAAACTTTGAGATGTGCTGTATACATAGAATGGTATGAGATGATGGGATGTTTTGATTTCCTCATACTTTATATCTTATGCTTTGTGTTTGAGAATGTCAGTTAATCATAAACAGTCCTTGGTAAGAATGTCGGAGAAAGTTTAGGTTATTAGAATAAACAAAGGTGAGAAACTGAGGAGTCCAGAAGAAAGCCACAAGAATGGTGCATGTGATAAAATAGAAAAGATATGACCACAGACTAGAGGAGCTAGATATCTTCTCCTTAAAAAACCCAAGGTTAGGGTGGAGGTATAATATGGCCATGCAAGATCATGTCATGGAGATGTCAAGGGATTATCCTGAGTGGAAGAGAGCGAGAGACAGGAGGAGAGGGCATGAGCAGCAGATTACAGAGACCATCTACTCATTTGATCTTCAAAAATACTTTTTCATTGAGAGGCTTATGGTCCACTGGAGTAGACTAACAGAGGATGGTGGAGAGGGAGTGCATGGAGACACTGAAGAGGCCATTTGGCAGATGGAGGAGGGGTTACAGAGAAAACTGGGATGCAAGGAAGGTAGAATGAGGAATGTTTTTAAAGAAAAGAATAGAAATACTTATTTTCACATTCTTCTGTCAAGCAAATATACTGCACTTTAACCAGTATCACTTCTTCCCATCATGTGTTCTGTCATTCATAGGAAGTTACTAGGCTAATGGCCCTAGGGCACTTACAAGCCTAGCCAATTTCTACCCTTATTTCCAGGATTAGCACCTATTGCCACTGACCAAGAGACACAGGTGGAACCCCTGGGGTGAATTTACAGTTACCCATCCGATCGTCTAGTTTGCATTTGAAGAGGGCCAATGAGGTGCTCTGTTTGACATGAATTAGGAGTCTGTTCCAAATGTGTGGTAACCTCTGGAAGATAAATCTGTTCCTCCAGCAGGTTCTATTAATGTCACATATCAGGTTAAGGTTTTTAGAGTGAGTAACCCGTATACCATTTGAATATGTGCAGCATTTAAAATAAAGCAGGGTTAGAGATTGTCTTACATGCAAGGCAGAGATTGCCTCTGAATAGTCTCTATGAAACAGAATAAAGTGGCAGTGATTTCAGATGATCCACATTGGACAGATACTGAATACCTTGAAGTTTCCTTGTGAAGAACCTTTGGTCACTTCAGTTGCTGCAGGTGCTTGGAAAAGTACATACCAAAAAGGGGCATTGTACTCCATTATCTGCCTGATGAGGGAAGAGTACATGAAGATTATAACTTCTTTTTTTCTGGAGGCAATCCTCTTACTTATGAGATGAGCAATATAGAATAACCTTACCACTGCGGAGACTTGGTGATCAAAGATAAGGTTGCTGTCAACCTGTGTGGCCAGGTCTGTCACCAGTGAGTGCATTCTTAGGCTATTGCTATTGAAGTGTTAGGTAGCAGCAGCATCGCTCTTACTGAAAGGGGTGATGATACATTTTTTTGCATTGACTTTAAGGCCATGAGTTTGGTACCAATCATTTGTTTGTGTAAGACCCTCTTGTGGGATGTTGACATCATTTGGAGATTCTATGACCACTCTCAGTTTGCAGTCATCAGCAAAGTTTGTCAGCCACAGATCTTTAGTTTTAGCTTGCACTTTGGAGAAATAGATTCCAAACAGCAGAGGTCCTAGGATTGGTCCTTGTGGAACACCACTAGTTAAAGGTCTGCTGTTGGAGATGGATTCCCTATTTTGACTATATGGGTTCTATCAGTGAGCCAGTTAGCGACCCCACTAATGATATAAAGGTTGATACCTAGCTGGATGAGTTTGTCAATGATGCCTTGAGTGAGGGATAGTGTCACGAGCCTTGGCTAAGTCTAGGTAGGCTGTATGCACAGATTTTTCCTCGTGCAGGGCCTTGGTGACAGTCTCGAAGAAGTCCACCAGGTTTAACAGGCATAGTCAAGAGTTGGGAGATTTCCTAAATCTTTGTTGATAAGGTCCATGATGATTCACTTCATGGCCTTTGCAGATGAGACTAGTCAGGCTAATAGGTTTGTAGTTCCCGGGATCAGTGGAAGCACCACCTTTGTGCAAGGGAATAATGGTGGCTGTTTTCCATTCAGCTGGGACAGAGCTGGTGCTTGGATTGTGATTGAAAAGAGTACCCAATGGTGTTGCTAATTCTTGTTGAAGCCCATGTAGGAAGCCAGGGATGTTATCAGATCCCATAGATGCTGTATTGTTGGCCTTAGAGAGGGTGTTTTATGACCTGCTCTTTAGAGATGCAAGGTAGGGGACAGGGGTAGGGATGTTATGGGGTACATGTGGCGGGGACAGCGGAGTGAAGTTTTCACAGAACCTGTTGGTCACAACAGGTTCGCTATATCCACAGGTCAGTATATGCGGTATTACTATCTACCAGTTTGGCACAGATCTGGGCCTTTCCTTTTAGGTTACAGATGTAACTAAAGAACACCTTATGGTTGCCTTTAGTTGAGGAAGCTAATTTGGATTCATAGTTTGCTTTGGAGGACTTCACAAGAAGTATTTGCTTATTTAAGCTGAGGAGGGAGTGCTTTCAGTTTAGGGCTCCTTCTCTCTTACTCATAGACAGCAATTTCTTCCTCTTATCATAAAGCCTGTCAATAGCAGTTGTCCACCAAGCAGGTTTGCTCTTTCTTTAGGAGCTTGCTTTGGTCAGATCAGGTATGACTAAGTCAATGCAGTTATACAGGTGTTTCTATAAAGCACTGGTGTAGAACTCAGCATAGCTGCCATTTCCATCTGAGGGGGGAGGTGCAGTGAATCTATTTACACCATCCCGTAAGAAGTTATAATCTGCTTTGGAGAAGTTTTTTTTAGTTTAGTTACTGCTTCCAGGGGTTGGGGGGTGGGGGTCAGGTGTGATAGTTACTTTGAATGAGACTGATTTGTGGTCAGATCTCACCAGGAAAGACCTCACAGTGGGGGTGCTACAGTGGTCTCCCATATTAGTAAATACCAGATCCAGGATGTTGGCACCCCTTGTGGGGGTTTCAACCAGCTGGTCCAGGACTTTGGAGTTAACAAAGTTGAGGAACCTTTGAGCAAGTGAGTTTGAGCATGAGTAATTTACCCAGTCAATGGATGGGTAGTTAGTCACCCAAAACCATGGTGTTTGGATGTATCTTGATAGATTCAAGTAGATCCAAATAGGTGACTTCATTCATGGAGGGGGTCATGTAGCTGGCAATGACTTGAATAGGTGTCCTACCAACAGTTAATTGCGCCTGAAGTATCTTCAGAAAATCATACTATTTAACTAATTTGGAAGGGTATTTATCCTTAATGAATATTGATAAGACGCCTCCTTTACTTTTCATGCCTTCAGTTTGTGGTCTGAACGTGTGAAAGGAGGTGTAAACCGGTACGGCTGGGGTGCTGTCCACAGCCTTGAACCCGGTCTCTTTGACTGCACAAATGTCTGTGTCTTCCAAGGTGAGGACTACTTCCAGTGAGTGCAGTTTCAAGTTAAGACTCCTAATGTTTTTAGAAAGAGTTTTTACATCAGGAATTTTGTCCTCGAGACACTTCCTAAAAAAGACACTATGGGGTGGCAGGATCCTTACCCAGTAGCCAACATTCCAGGGGTGACAGATGAAGACCATCTCTAGCAAAGCGTCAAGGTCCGTTGATCATGTCATCCCAGGCTGACAGATACTGGATCCCCTTAGACTGACACCAGAAGTTAAGACAGTTATTGAAGTCAGTCATTTTCTGTTTCTAGTGAGCCATCATCCTAGGTGAAGGTAATATTCTGCTTAAGGCTAGGGAGACACCTGCCTGAGACACACAGAGAGTTCAGTTGTGTCTCTCTTCATATAGTCCAGAGAGGTACATCTCAAGTTATTCACACCAATGTGGACTATGACAGTCATAACAGTACCATTCCATGGGAGGAACACTTACTCATCTTATTAACTCATTGGTTTCAAATTAAAATGATCAACTGGGCTAGAGAAGTAAAGTCCACAGGGTACGCCTTAGAATTCTGTACAACTTCAGTTCCAGGATCTGATCTTGATACTCCCAAAAGATCTGATCCACTTGGCTGTGGCCTTAATCCATTTGATATTGAGTAGTAATGCAGTACAGCTATTACCACTGGCAGAATAGAAGAAAGTTCTTGTTCATTCTTCTTTCCAGTGCTAAAAATGGGTGGTCAGTAAACTGAGGCAGTATGAAATCTAAGACAGGTGTGCATCAAGGCACATAGGTCCAAGATATAGGTGATACTAACACTGCTTCTTTTGTTATAAGATACCTTCTTGGTAACCACAGATTACGGAATGCATGCTTGTGTATCCTAATACACAAAGATAAACAATTTCACTGATTTTGTGGTGAAAGCTTGTATACTAACTCATCTTCTTACAGACTGTCCTTTTTGCTGCATCTAGTGTTTATCAGTTGCCTCTTGTAGTATTTAGTTTTCTTAGAGTTAAATAAATTCACAGCTGTTATGTGAATGGCTGCCTGATTCATTCTGGCTCTTAGAAGAAGTTTGCATCTTGCATCAGATCCTTTAGTACTTTCAGCATTGGTGTTACACATTTGACCAAGGAAGAATTGCACCTATTTCACTCCCAGACTGAAGTTTTCTGGGGCAGTGCTGTATCTTCCAGGATAACCTTACTAGAGGACAGAGTGCAGCTGGTGATGAATTATTTTCATGCACATTAATACACAAAGAAAGGGCGAACTACATGGGCATTTCTCAAGCCTATGGACTACCTGCCCTCCTTTGTCCTGTTAATTCTTTGCTGTGAGATTGCAAAGGAGGAAGGTTAACTAACACTTTAGGAACAGAGTTCTAAACATGGGGAACATGCAAGTCAATTGATAAATATTTTATGAAATACTAGTGGTCACAGAACCAGGTTGCCCTCAAATACAGGCCTTTCTCTGTTCCTTTGACACAGAATATGCATGGAATTGCATTCCTGGTCCTGGAAGTCTGGGTCTCTTGTTCCTTTCCCAAAAATAACAACACATCAACATAGAGGCAGCTTGTACCCATCAGGAAGAAGTACAGAACTAACTCAAAAAACAAGCCACCCTGGTGGAATCACTAAATCAGTAGGCTGTATAACAAGAGGAAGAAAATTATGGCAAAAATTAGGAGGTGCAGCACCCAGCAGGATAAAAGCACTCTCATCAAACTAAACAAATAACTCGGAGGATAAATAGTCTACCAAAGCCAAATATGAGGTAAGTTTGGCCTTCCAGGCCAAGGACAGTCACAAAGCATTGTTTAGTTATGTCCGCAACCTCAAAGGCAATACACAATTGTGTGGTGAGCACATTGTAAATGGAGCCACCTATACTGAGCCAGAAAATATAGCAAAGCTCCTGGCTGATAAATTCAGCTCGAACTTTACCCCTCTGTCTCCCACTACCTTCCATCAGGAAATATCAAATATAACTCCCCCCTACTATCCCAAGGGATCAGGTCCTTAATGCTCTCTCTAAGACCAAGGACATTGCATCAGTGGGCCCAGACAATATCTCAGGATGCCTTATAAATAGCATGAAACATGACCTGTCAGGGCCTTTGGAGTAACAATTTAACTATAGCCTCCAAACAGGCTTCTTGCCTCATGAATGGAGAAAGGCAACAGTCATCCCTCTGCACAAAGGTGGACCATCTACAGACCCTGGAAACTACAGACCCATAAGTCTGACTAGTCTTATATGTAAAGTCATGGAAAGAATTATCATGGAGATGAATAGAGATATAGTAAACCTCCGGACACTGGACCTTACCCAGTTTGGTGTCATCAAGGGCAGGTCATGCCTACTCAACCTGGTGGATTTCTTTGAGAAGGTCAGCAAAGCAATGGATGAGGGCAAAATTGTTTACACTGTCTACCTTGACCTGGCTAAGGCATTTGACACAATACCCCACTTGGGCATTGTTGACAAACTCAAGAGTTTCTGTACAAACACATATGTCACCCAGTGGATAGCCAACTGGCTCACAGACAGGACCCAGGAAGTTAGAATTGGGGAGTCCACCTCTACGAAGAGGCCAGTCACAAGTGGAGTCCCTCAGGAATCAGTCTTTGGACTGCTCCTTTTTGGCATTTACTTCTCAGAAGTCAAGGCCAATGTCAGTGGTCTCTGGCTGGCTAAATTTGCAGATGATTCCAAATTAGGAGCTGTCATTGATTCTCACACTGACACAAATGTTCTCCAGGAGGGGCTGACATAGACAAGCAACTGGTGTCAGAGCCATGGACTAAAACTAAATGCCAAGAAATGCATAATAGTTTCATTTGGGAGGTCATGCATCCCTGGTAACTATCATATTGACAACACACCCTTTAGAATTGACCCAGTAGTCAGGGACTTAGGGACACACACAGATAGTAATCTAGCCTTTGACCATCATGTGTCTACAGTGGCGAGGAAATAATTCTATGTTGTGCAACTTGTATACAAAGTTATGGCATCTAAGTCCAAGGAAGTTATTGTTCCATTGTACCTGGCATTCATCAGACCTATAATTTAGTACAATCCTCCCTTTTTATGTACCTAACCAGGCATATCCAACAAATGGAACATCCACAGAGATTCTTCACTAAAAGAATACAGGGCATAAGTAAAATGTGCTATGCAGACAGCATCAAGGCTCTATCCCTGTATTCGGTCTCCTATAGCCTTTTGAGGAGAGATCTATGCTTGGCATACAGGGCATTGTCAGACCCCACTCTGATGGACATCCTGCATATCCACAAAACAAACAGCACCGGAATTACCCATTCTAAACACTTTAAACCTTGCCTGTGATATAAATAGGACCTGCTGGAGAGAGAGGTATGTGTCCCAGAGACTACCAGTCTGTGGAACAGGCTCCCCATCCATGTGAAGCAGAGTTCCTCCTTAACCCAATTCAAGTGGAATTTTGACAATTGGATGGGAAAACAGAAATTCATCCCTGGTTTGGCACCTATGTCTCTAATGGACACAGGTAACCCATGAATGTTTCATCTCCCCGGCCCATGCTTACACTTATCAAGGGAATCAGAACTTGTCAGAGATTTGGGATGCATGGCTAGGCTTAAAAAGGCCCTTGTGTTTGTTAGCCTAGTAAACACCTATGTACCTGTGAACCTCAGAATTGTTGGATATTCAACTAGTCTTGACAGCTTTCAAATCAGCTCAGACCAGGTGTTCTTCAGATTATCAAAAATAACATGGCAGTGACTGGGTTCAATAACAGACAGTGAGGTTTCCATTTTAACCTGTTTACAAGACTAGCCATGATACTTTTCAAAAATCATTTCAGTTGAACTAGACAGTTCAGTCCATTTACATCCATAGCCATTAAAACACCCTGGCAAACTTTCTAATCATAGATCTCATTCTCCAGCGAATATAATCTGTACAGACAGAAGCAGTGAGACAGAAAAATCAAGTATTTTTAAAGCATCATCTGTATTGTCTTTGTTAAACAAAATCACAGTAAACGCAAAAAATCAAATCATATACATTTCCAAAAAGAGATTCATAATTTAAAATCCTTCTTTTCTTACAAGTGAACAGTTATGCATCTCTTTTCATAAAACAGTCATCAATATTCATCTTGATACCTCACTCTTAATTCATGGTATTGCAACAGCAAAGTTTTATATCATGTTAACTTCCCCTCTTTCAAGTCATTAATTTATAAATTAGATTTTTTGCTTATTTTCTTGTAGCAATTGCTTTGAAAACCCATAGCTGAGGGCAAAAATGATTTTTCTTCCCATCTTTGCACTTCATAATATCCCAAGTGTTCATTAATGTCTTTATAGTTCCTAAGAGATGTAGTTTAATTTTCCTTTAAAAAGCTCACCATATTATGAAGCTAATTTTTAACAGATGTTTGCTTATCAATATCTTGCAAGCTGTCTACCCGCATTCAAGTGAGCATATGCGCTTGATATATTGCCTAGAGGCAATAAAATGCTGCAAACTCTTATTCCCTCTCTTAAGTACATTGCTTTCTAATTTGTTGTGAATCCTCTTCCTATCTAAATGTTTGCAATCTTTTTGGTGTCCATCATATTGTCCACATATCTTTCTTAACAATGGAACTTAACATAGTGAACACACATCTTACTCATTAGACCACACATGCAAACTTTTTATTCTTATGAAATCACATAACATTTACTGTTCCATCATTTAATGCCCCTCTGCCATCACTAGTTCCATGTAATAAGCTCATCTGATAGCTAACAGGCCAACTATGTTTTATCACCTGTTTTACAATAGGAATTAGAAATACCATCAGCATGCAATGCAAATAACTTCTGTGTTGTCCTTCCATTCTTGTGTGTGTTTGTGTGTGTGTGTGTCTGAGACATACCTGATCAGCAATTACTTTACCCCTCCTTTTACAGGTAGTGCTGCTATTAGATGCAAAAAAGAGCTGCAATACTGATCTGCAAAAAGTAGTAGTAAAAATGGACCCGATTGTAGCTAGGCTACTATTTGCTGATGAGTATTGAACATGACAGCTGAATGCAATGTTTTGTGCAGCTCTGCAGCTATAACATTCTGCTATTGCCCCACTTTCAAACAAAAAGTGTGTGTGTGCGAGACTCCGACTAACCATTCTAATCAGAGGGACTATGTTTATCTCTTCTTTAGCCTACTACTACTATTTATTTGTTTACTTACTTATGTATGGGTATATATGTAGTTTGTTTGCTGTGGGTGCATTTTATAAGTAAAGTACAAGTTGTCTGCACGTACGGCAGGTGCAGGGCCAAACCAAACTAGAGATAGGTGAACAAGCACAGCAAAATAGGTAAAAATATTTATTGGTGGTCCCAAATCGGTTTTGGCAAAACTGCCTTCCTCAGTGGGAAATTTACACAAAACCAATACAATCATAGCATTTAAATAAAATATTCCAACCAATAACCATTCAGCCTTCAAAATTAGGTCACCACCTACATCACCATTAACCCCAAAAGCATGTAACAACGGATGTCCATTGCTATCTACTTATAAATTAAACCTCACAAAATGTAGCAAATTTTATAAATGTTATAAACGTTATAAATGATCATTGAGCCCTGGTGAAAAAAGATCCCCCAACTTTATATTCCAATATTTCTCTTTTTTATTGAGGATTGAATGCCAACCCTGCTTATTATTCGTGTTACCATGAATCCTATCAATAATCATAAAGTAAAACTGTGCAGTGGGTAATATAATGTCTATATAGTGCATTCGTCAATCGCTTGTTATGTATATCACTGCGATGCTCTGACATACAAAGACACAAGGGACGTGATGTCTGGCCTATATAGAAAGTGGAACAGGTACATGTCGCCAAATAATGTTATCCAGTCTGTTCCACAGTTCCCAAAAAATCTGGTATCAAAAACCTGACTCGTATTCTTGCTGGTAAATTGCTTGGACTTAAATATGCACTGGCACGAAGAACATTGGCCACACGGAAAAGTGCCCTGAAATATCTTCCCAATGATGGTTATTTGGTGGTAGATAACACCTCCTGTACTGGCATGTTTAAAGCTGGAAAAATGTGATCCCAGTGTTTTTCCTCTCCTATATGAAAACCGGCATTTGGGACCAAGAACATGATGCAATTCATCATTAGTCATTAATATATTCCAATGTTTAGAAATAACCCTCCAAATCAGATTTATGTTGCAACCATATGCGGTTACAAATCTAATGTTATCAGACTCAGCCCTCTGTGTTTTGTCTTTGTAATCTAATAGTTGCTTCCTATATAAATCTGAGGCCCAGTTACTAGCAGAAATGATATCATGTACTTTATAACCCCTAACTCTAAATCTATTGATAAGATCTTGTTGAGAATTGACATAATCCTTCGGTGTGGAACAAATTCTTTTGATCTGTAAGAATTGGGACTTAGGGATGCTGAGGATGGTGTGGCTGGGATGCATACAAGTAGCAAATAGCAGATTATTGTATTGGGGATACTTGCGATACACCTGAGTTCTAAGCGTGTTATCACTCTTTCTGATAACTGTCACATCAAGAAAGTTGATCTGATGATAATCCATGTTTAATGTGAACTCTATTCCCCATTTGTTTCTGTTTAAATATTGAACGAATTCCAATAAATATTGCCTATCAGCCCCGCCACACCATCCAGCAATCATCCAAATACCTACTCCAAATGTCAAGTTCATTAATATAGATATGAGTGGGGTCATATATCATCTGCTCCTCAAGATATGCCATGAACAGGTCCACATAGATGGGTGCAAAAGATGCACATCATCGCAGTACCCTGAACTTGCCAGAAACATTCCCCCTGGAAATAGAACACATTTTTGTTAAGTACGTGGTCCGCCATACATATTAGTAATGTATTGAATCTGGCTAGATACAAATTGGATAGATCTAACCAGTAATGTAAGGCCTGGAGCCCAGCCCAGTGGGGGATGTTGGTGTATACAGCTTTTACGTCCAGGATACATAGAAGCCAGTCAGGCTCCAATTGGGTCTCAGATATTATTTTCAAAAACTGAGTCGTATCCTACATTCTAGCATGAATCAAATTTAGCAGGGGCTTCAAATACTGGGTCAGAAAAAAAGAAAGAGGTTCTGTCAGTGAGCCATTACCGGAAACTATTGTTGTACCAGGGGGTTTAGTTAGGGATTTATGTATCTTTGGTAATAAGTATAATATCTGTTTCTGGGGATCCGAAGCAGTCAAATGTGATCTCACAGAATCTGAAATAATCCCTTCTTCGGCCGCCTTATTTAAGAAAGAGTCAATTTCCCTCTTGAAATTGGGTGTAGGGTCAATAGGTATATGCATATAGTGTCGAGGGTTGGACAACTGTCCATTTTCCTCCCCCAGATAATAATCCATGTTCATAATGACTACTGCCCCTCCCTTATCAGCTGGTAATATGACAATATTTTTATTACTCTTGAGTTCCTGTAAGGCATCTCGTTCCCCAACGGTAAGGTTATGACCAAGTGGGGTATATTGGCCCAATCCAAAATGAATATCTCAGAGGACAGCCTGTTGGAATATAGAGATGTGCTTATTCATAGGCCACATGAATTCAAATTTTAATCATTCAGTCTTTGAGAGATATGTCTAGAACCAAAAAAATACAGCCTTAGATTAAGTCTACAATAAAAATCATGTACATCAGTAACCATACTGGTTTCATCCACAAAAAAGCCCACAATGTAGCTTAGACCTTTATTAAGAAGTTGTTTTTGTTCAGAGGTAATTTCAACATTGGAAATATTTAGAATATTATAATCAGCATTCAGTACTGGGACAATAAATTCTGAAGCAGACCCTCCACTGTGTCTATTTTTGTGTTTTCTCCCACCCCTCCTCCTGCCATGTCTAAAGGGTGGTCTGAACTACACTGTTTTTTGGGGTCAGGTAAATCTCGTATGTTGGCATACTCTGTGTCTGTAGCTGAAGATTCACCAGCAGATGTACTGCTATATGTATTCACTGTTTTCCTGAGAATGGACCTGGGTCTCTTTCTGTTGGTCCCCCCCATATGTTTATTAGTCTCAGAAATCTAACAATTTTCTGAGCATCAAAGGGTTTACCCCTTTGATAATCAGTTAAATCCCTGTTGAACTTTCGTATTTTCTTTTCCTTAATTTGTTTCTCAGAAGTAAATAGCTCCCTTGTAAGTTTGTTGAGGCAGACAGAATATTGAGGTTGACCCTCATACATTTTCGATTCCTCACACAAATTCTTGACATATTCAATGTTTCCATGTATCATCCATTCATAATATGAACTTAGAATGCATACAGATGACATGGATGCATTCTGTTGAGCAAGACTCCACTCCTGCAACAACAGATCATCCATCTTGCCCACAAGGGGTTGTATTTTGACCCTAAGGCCTCTGGGTGTAATGTCTTTGTTTTGGTAAGCTTTAAAAAGCTTAAGGTGCCAGATATTTGTTCGTAATGTTTTCATACTCTTCCCTAGTTTACTGAAAACCAGATTGTAGCCGTCAACTGGATCAGTGTTCTGTTCCTGAGTATTAATTCCATTATCACTGGAGATTTCAAAGACCCACATGTTGTTTTTATCGGCACAAAGGCCTTTCAAAATCACTTCAAGATCCATGACAATAAGCTCACAATCTGTTAACTAGCAATGCAGTTACTGCAATTGCCTAAGTATACTAAACATCCATAAACCAATACTGCACCAGAGGACTAATAATCTGCTCAAAACTCAGCCCCAAGGGTGCTATATTATCAGAAAACAAATAACCAATATGTGAGAGATATAATCCTCACTATACAAATATACCTAATCTAATATGGAAGCTCAACAGGTGTCCACCATTCATCACCAAAAAATGAGAAATCCAACTACCCCCAAATATATCAAAGAAAGCGACCAAGGAAAGTGTGCCCAATATGTTTAAATGCACACCAAAATCCAATAAAGGCAAATCTCCAAAAATGACTAGATAATTAGTATATAAGGCAATTTATAGGCCCCCATATGTTGAGACACTAAACGTGGCAACATTTAACCAAAAAAAGTGTTACAGCAATAAACCCACAATAATGTATGCAAAGCTATATGTCCAACTGATATTTTGATTATTATAGATTCCCCCTTTTTACAGTTCAAATTGTATTACAGATATATAGGCCTGTTTTAAATGGAATATCATCCAAAACTGGGCTAAAATTACAAGCCCTACTGTCTTAGATGGCACTACCAGACTTGTTCACCAAAAATTCAAGCATTTAAGTAATGATCAGTAGTAATGCTACATATTGATGACTATAGCAACATGAAAATATATAGAATGTTGCAAAAAAAGATTGAAATGATGTCAAATTATGTTCCGTTTTACATATATTATGTCCCAACTTGGCGACTTCAAGCAGTTCACCAATATTGGGTACAAAATGGTCCAATCCTATATCAATATTTATATAACCATCAAACTTATACAAATGTATATCACAAAAGTAGAATAAAATGCTGTTAAGAGAACACTCCACAGGTTAAAGGCACCTTTTGTAGACATCTTTGATGCGCTACACACAAGGGCATTCTCTCACTAGACAGTAAACCATACTTTGTCATGTCGTCCTTCTTACCTAAATCTTGTGGTATATTCCAAAGGAAATTATATAGTGCTGAACTCAACTTTCAGTGCATTCTTTACTAGTATCTTCAAGCACTTTTATAACATCAGCGTTTTAGTGTACTCAACAAAGCTTTGGGTATAACTAGCATCAGACAGTCCTGAGAACTGTAAAGTAATTTATTAGCCACATGGGAAGCTCTTAATCCTTGCTGTTTGCAGCACTTTAAACAAAATTAACCTCTGTATCACTGGTACATTGAGAAGGTAATCGGTATGCTAAAAATTGAATTTAGTGTAGTAATGATGATCATTATTATTATTATTATTATTAATATTGTTTTAGAAAGTATTAGATGATTTTTGTCATGTCCGTTTATATTGCTGGCCTGAATGTAGTTACGACACTTTCTCTGATGTATTATTAGTTTACTGTTATTTGGAAGTTAATAATGCTACTGATGATGATAATTGTAGTGCTTGGAGCACTGCAGTTAGCTCCAAAATCCGGGAAATAGACACCAGCATCAGAAAAGTGCTCAATAAGCTTTTGTTAAATACCAGTCACTACTGCTAAGCTCCAGTCTCATGGTAGAGCATTAGCAGTGGTCATCTTCCAGCAAAGGAAAGCGGTAGAAAGCATTAAGTCAAGTATTTAGCAGGTTTTAAAGCTGTGTTTCCTTCAGCTCACTGTGTGGAAGCAGTGTGTTACAGCTTTCAAACCATTCCTACACTCTTACTCTTTAGCTTTTATAGTACATGAGAGAAGTTAAGTTTAATGCAGAATGAAAGAATTCTGATCAAGTCTGTCTGATCATAATGCTGTTGATGTATGTTCTTATCATGAATGTTTTGTGAGGGATTTCATGATCTCCATGCCTCAAACAATCTGGTTATGATCGAACACCTATCGTAATTTTCTGTATTGTTGTTGTACTATTATTTGCTAGTTTTTGGGGTGGGAGTGGATTTGGGACATGAATAAGATATTTCTTATTATTTATTGCCCATAAACGTGTAAAGAGTCACAGGTTCCCTGTTAAAATGAAAATGTTCATCACCACTGTCCTTCAGGCTGCCAGAAAGCCTTGTACTAGGCAGATATTTTCCAAGAGAAAAGTATTTTCAGGAAGGGGAAACGGCTCTTTTCTACCAAAGTCTACATACATGCAGTTCTGTTTGGCTGTGTTAAACATTTAATTTGGGTGTAATTTGTTTTTCAGTCTGATTCTATGCATGGCTTTTGCTACATCATGTTTTTGTGGATGGCTGAACTCTGACACAGAATAGGCTTGCTGAGTGGTTCCTGAAAGGAATGCCCAATTTGTAACCTCTTTTGAGACACCCCTTTACTTTTTGGTACCTGTGTATCGTAGTTGCTGGCTGGCTGGCTCAGCAGACTTTCTTGGTAACTATTACCATCAACAGGCAGATTTCAGAGCTGCAGATCTTCACTAATGCCTTCAAAAAACTCTTTAATTTCTTCTGGTATACCGTCTCAGCACACTTCAGATATTCATCTAGTTTATACATTCAGGGATGTACACCTCCAGCCAGCCTAGAATATGACATCATAAGAGATTTGGGTGTGGGGACACACATGCACACAGCAGTTGACGTTCTAGTGGTTTTCTACCATTCATAAACTTTGGAACAAAGTTCTAATGTTTATCATAGGAAAATTTCCACATTTGTTGAGTTAATGAGATTGCAGGATTAGTAGCTGGAACTCAGAGTAATGATTTGTTTATTGTCCTTGAAAGGAACACAGTGTAAAGTATTGACATAGATTCCTGTGCTTCAACCTGCCCACCCAGAGCAAATGTTAGAAAAGGCCTGAAGTGTACATTACTGTGAAGAAGATGGTAGTTATAGAAGATATTCAAAAGAGGGGATGAAAGGAAGGCTCTTCACAGTCTTTCAGGTTTGTGCCGTACTGATGGGAGAAAATAGAAAAATCTGGAGGCCAGACATCGGCTGGAGCATCCACCTTCAAAGTCCACTCACCAAGCTGACTTTGCTGTACTTGAGAGAGACAAGCTCTTCTTCAGTTAACAAGGGTTTGATGTTGCACCCATTACTGGCTGATAAGTGGAATCTGGTATGTACACTCCTAGACACTGTATTGGGGCATTGCATCTTGGGATGTCAGTACTCATTTTTCTAAATTCTCAAGTCTTGTTGTCTCCCAGAATGTGGCCTTGTACCCCTCAGTTTCTGAGGGTTACCTCTCAAGTGATGAAATGAGAGAGCGATTGCATCCCTAGTATATTTTGTGGCAGCAAACATACATCACTTGAGAGGTAGCCCTCACAAACTGAGGGGCACAAGGCCACTTTCTGAGAGGTTGTGAGGGAGAAGCCTGTGAATGGTGTTTACCATTTGATTTCCTAACTATGTCATGCCATTCTGGAAGTGGACTGGAAACACATGAAGGAACTTCCTGTCAGCTTTCTCATCATCTCCTGCAGGTAGCCTGATAAATGCTCTGTATTTATGAAATAATTTCACATCATGTTCTGTTCTCCGGCAGCAGTGTGTGTGCCAGTACTTGTCATAACTCATGATGTGTTGACTGCTGGAACCCTTTGAAGCTTTCGCTACCTTAGGCATCATACATAAGAACGTTTTATCAGCATTAGGAGTATAACCTGTGGCAGCAAACATGCAGATGAAGGGCTGTTATCTGCCTGCCTGTCTCGATAATTAGCTTCTGACACTGCTGACAAAGGGACTCCCTGGACATGTCCCTTGCTTAAATGTTTCTGTTGTGACAGATTTTGGGTCTTTCATAAACTAGAAGTCCTCTGTGATTGTGACATGGAAGATTGCCTTCATTTGTCTGGGGTGAGGGACAGACTTCATTGTTGGTTGTGCCTTCCTAGTGGGGGCAGGATATCATAGCTTTGACAGATAAAGTGCCAATGCAGCAAACATCAGGGCTTGGATCCTTCTGAACTTCTTGGGCCTTTTGGTAGCATGCTTTTGAATGTTGGTGATGTAATTGACTGACAGGTTTCGTTGGATCAAAATCATTATCTCCTCATGAACCTTTTTTGTGTCTTACCTTTTCTGACAAGTTCTAGAGTGACGCACAGTTTTTTTGCAGCCTCAGTGTTGGACTCCCTGTTTTAAAGTAGAACTAATCACAGAGCTGATAGTACATACTTCATATGTGAGTTGAGGAGATGATGTGCCCCTCCGTTATTTTGGGGAAGTGGACCTGACATGGTCAGATTCTCCACATAAAGCAGTTGGTGCTGTGAGCAGTATTGTCACCCTAAAATTATTAGGTTTAAGACCAGATCAGCTCGTTTTCTTGTTTCTGAGCCGGGTTGTGGTGCAGTATATAAATAAACAGGATGACATACTCCTACGCCATCTGTGTAGAAAGACAGCGCAACTGTGGCAGAGAGCCTTAGACTGACATGTCACTTTGAAAGCTGCTTACATCCTGGAAGAAGTGACTGCTGGCACATTGCTTGAACTGCAGCTCCAGCTCCAGCCCTGTCCTTAAGCTGAGGAAACACGAATCCTGTTTAGTGAGGTTTTCAAGGTCTTCCTGGCGTGGGTCATCCTGGAGATCCTTCTTGTTTGACATATGGAAGAATGTGATCTTTTATACCCTTTTATTCTAGATTTGGTAGACCACAGAGGACCTAATGAGCTTAGTCTTTCATTCATGGCAGGAAATTTTGGCAAAGACCAAGGTTAATCCTTCAATCTGTTACATCATGAGCAGTACAGACAAGTATCCCACTACAAACCAATGAAGTCTGCCTCATTTGGATTGTAGGGTCTGGCTTCTTATTGTGAGCCTTTCACTCATATTATAAATAATTCTAATTGAGTGACATACAGTGCTAATTGAAATAAGTTTGCCATCAGGGCAAAGAGGTTTCCTGTGGTGGCATAGTCGGTAACTCTACAGGTGATCCAGACTTATTTCAAAGACTGTTATAATTTGGATGTCTTTTATTAGATGGTCAAGGTGCACCATTTCAGCCACCTGTACATCACACTTTTTGGGGAGAAGAACCGTTTGGCAAAAGATGGATAAGCAGCTTTTCAGAAAGGTTATGCATACTTACTTACCTTTGAAGAATTATTTTCCTTAGACATAAACTTCATAATTGAGAACCTTAGCTGTCCTACATTTCAACTGGCTGGTTTGTGATTTCAAAGCTCATTTGTGTTGGCAAGCAGTTTTCTTGCTTCTCATCATCTGTGTGCAGAGGATCTCTGAGATGTAGGGTGCCCTGTTTAATCTTTCACAACTATTTGGTGTCTCTTAGCACTAACCAACATATTATCCTGAAAGTGTTAGAATTTTCCTTAAATTTAGTTCATTCATCTTCCCATTTTCTTTACAGAGGTATAATCCAGGGAACCTAGTGCCCTTCCTATCCTGATTGCACAATGACAGCTCTTGTTTCCTCTGAAAGTAATTCAAAATTCAGGAAAAGAGGGGCAGCTTTTTTCCTTCTTTGCTTCAAGCAGTGATAGCTTACAGCAGCTAAGCAAACCCTAAGTGTATTGCTAAATACACTGTGTTTTATCACTTTGTTCTTCTTCTTTCGGCTTTTCCTGGTTAGGGGTCGCCACAGTGAACTCCGGTCCGCTAATGATTGGTAGATTTTTTTTACGGGTGCCGAGGTGCCATCTCAATGCCCAACCTTCAGTGAAGGCACGCCCATTCTACGCATGTCTTTTGAACGCCACTCGACCACGGGGAGGACATGCAGACTCCACAGAGAAGGTGCTCCAGCCAAGAATCAAACTGGAGAACCTCTTACATTGTGTTTTATCACTACCTGTTGGAAAATACTTTTGCCAAAACAAAAGCTTCAGTTCATTGCTTTGAAAATGTGTCCATTGCAGATATTTGTGCCATGTCTACCTGGTCACTGGTTCATACCTTCACAGAGCCTTATTGCTTAGTAGATGATTCCAGGACCTAGGCATCTTTTTGTGCATTAGTGCTTGAGGATTTGGCCATCTGTGCTCTCCCCCTTGGGTCCTTTTCAATCCCCAGACTTCTTTCTGAAAGGTTTACATTTTATTGCTTGGGATTTTCCCTGACAGTTGCGCACAGTGGAAGGCTTTTAAATTTAGATGTAACAAATGATGTACATGGATGCCTTCTGCAGTGGGTTTATTACCCTATTGGCATCCCTTTGTCTGGTCAGTCTCTCAAGGTGTAAGGGTGTGAATGGATTTTCTGAAAGTCAAACAAGTATACAGTTCTTTAAGTTTGTGTATGTTTTGCTTTGTTTCCTGTATTATAAGTTGTGCTTATCTGGTGAAATGGAGGTTGTGAACTAAGTGGTACAGAAGCTGTGTATGCCATGGTACTTGGAGGCAGGAGGAGAGGCACAAACCCACGAATAAAGAAATTAAAATATTAAGAAGTGGGGATATGAGAAGAAATCCTATCAGTTATCAATTACAGTAGGCTACCTTGTAAATCACCTAAAGTGATAGGCACATTATCTGCCATATATGGGGGTTCATACAACCTCTAGAGTAAGAGAAGAAAGCATACTTGCCACCGAGTGCTCAGTAATTCAAGTAAAAGTTGTGAGGGTGGGACCTTCTGAAGAAGGTCCTTTTGAAGTTCATGTAAGTGAACACTCGTGTTTTTTTTTGTTTTGTTTTTTTGCCTTGGTTAACATGCTCATTTAAAAGGAGCTTCAACTGTCACCATTTTTTTTGATATTCATATTTTCTGTCCCCATTTAATCATACTTAAGAGTTTGTCCGCCCTATTCAGTGACCATAAATCCAGCAGCCTTAAAGGTTATTTTACCTAGCGATTGAATGACTGTCATCATGAATGCATTGTTTGTCTGTTTATTTCCTTTGTCAGCTGGGACAAGGCAACTGTACCTTGTCATAGGCCCCATTCAGTGGCAGCCCAAGGAGAAAAACTATGTAAATTCAAAGGAAGCTTGTGTGTAGCTCTTCTGATAAGAAGCAGAGTTTAACAACAGTGATGGCTACATTCATCGGACAGTATAACTTAATTAAAATGCTGCATACAGCTGACATGGAATGAAAATTGCTTAAATGTTTTTTTCATATTTGTTGTGACTAGTAATGACTGTTCACGTTTATTTTTTTTAAGGTACTGAAGAGTAAGCTTTCAAAACTGAGCAATAATGAAGGTAAGTTTTAATGTTATTACATATATAAACTCAAAAGTGTAGTATTCATAAAATTTGATATGAAGATTCCATTTGTGGTGTTGATTTAACTACTTTACCTGACAAGTACTTTTGCCAGTTTCATTTGCATAGAGGGATAAAGTTTTAAATATGATGCAGGTGTCTTGAGCTTGAGTGGTAGCTGGGGATGCTGCTGGATGTGACTTGGGGTGGAGTGAAGAGGTTTAACCTGCTTACTTTTATGTTACATGTCTGGAGGCGTACAAGGTGCACTAATTTTCCTGATAAAGATGGGAGAAATGTGTACAAGGTAGTACTTCAAGGAGGTGGGTCATTTGTAGGTTTACATTGCTTACAGACATGATCGGTAGTCCAGTACCATCCTTGAAAGAGTGTATGCTGGGCATGCGTGGGGAGTTAAGGTTGACGCAAAAAAAACTGATCCAGCATGAATGATTGCAGAACTCCCTTTATATGAAAAGAACAAATGAATCAAAGACCCCTTGACTGGAGTTAACCAAAGGAGTCAATATGGTGTTCAAGGGGCAAGGCTTGATGAACAAAATGTAGATTGGGCCAGAAAGAAAATTAAATTACAAAATAAGATGTGCTTTGCTGTAGTATATTCTTGTACCATTCCAGTGTTTCCTTTGGGCAAGGGTTTATTCCTAGGCCCTAGGTAGAGGGCCATGCTTACTCAGTTTTCTTTGAATGTCAGCTGGCACTGCATCAGTAAGTCTTAATGCCATTAGTTGGTGCTTGTCAATATTTTGTCTCATATCAGTATTCTTCAGAAAGGCCTCCATTCTTCATAGTTATTATTAAAAGGGTTTGCCCTGAGGCTAACCTCTCTTCTGGAGTCTGGGTTCTACTAATAAGATTCACAGCATCTAACTCTGCTTTTTAAATTGTCTTAATCTATTAAAACACAGAAGTAAAAATATGAGATGAATATAGAGTGAGACCTTGGAATATGGTCAGGTGTATGGGCAGAGTAAGTGATAAAAGTTCCATTCCATATTTCAGGTCAAGTGCAAGACATTCATATTACAGTGCAGGTAGTAGTCTTTTATCATAACTGACATCCCATGGTAATTTTGTTATGCTTTATTAGTGGTATCCGTAACACTGATATTAGCAGTATTTATTACTAAACATCACCAGCAGCAGTGCAATAAAGTATTCCTCAAAAGTTTCCTTCCCATCTGCCTTTGAGAGGTTTTAAATACAGAATACAGTCCTGTTATCCTTACCCATTGTGACGGGTGGGTAGGGCCAAATTTTCTTCCATTTATGGGTAGTGCTTTTTATGAGCACTAACTAAAATTCCTCCAGAAAAATGTGGTATGAGCAAAAAAGAATGAATCAGTAAACAGCACCCAAAATACTTACTTGTAGACAAATGCATTTCTTACCCACCCTACCACACACACACACACAGACACACGTGCAAAACTAGGTCCCCTTCTCTTCTGTCAAAAGACTGACTGTTTGGAGAAATCTAAAAAAGTATGCTTACAGCATGTGTCCAGCATCCCATAGTATATTTTACCAGTGGGAGATGGGAGTATAGAAGGAAAAATGCAGCATCCTCAAAATGAGCATGTGCAGAAACACAAGTGAAGTATATATGGTCAGTGCTATCAGTATTAAATCTTGACGCAATAATAATTTTACAGCTGTAATTCTCTGTGCAATTTACTGAAAAGACAGTAATAAGAGTCGTTTAACATCCTCTAATGCCCTGTGTATAACAGAAAAGTATTATTCCAGTTGGGAAATAACTCTTAACCCCTTTTCATTAAATAACATAACAGTGCCTTCAAAATCATAGCCAGAAAGAGGAGCTATTTTTTTTATTTTTTTTCAGAATCAAAGCTCTTCAGACACTGTGATAACTGAATTAAGCCTATACAAAGATTCATTTAATAATGTATTCACCTTTAAGCAGCTCTATCTTTATGAAGAATATCAGTAAATGTAGGAAGCCAAAAATCATAGTGCTCTGCCTGAATTTTAGCAGTTGACATATATTGTTTGGGGGTCCAGTTGGTGGAGCAGAGAAGTTAATAATTATGACATTTTTTTCTGTGGTTTGGGTCCTCAGCAGCAGACTTTAGACGTTTAACATGGCACCTGATTGTAAGCAGAATTATGGGTGCATAGAGTTTTGTACAGGTGTATCCCTTAGAAAAAGTAAAGACAAAGCTTTTGTTGCATATCAAGGATGTGTTTGGTTCAAAGGAAATTGTGGAAACTGTATGTCAACAATTGGCAAACATAGTTTCCAGGAGGGCTTCATCTAATATTAGAGAGTTCAGTCATATATTGTCTGGAAGTTATGTGCTGTTTTGTCCTGTAGGTGGTGAAATAATTGAGTTTCACAGGGTAGTCACTGGTTGGAGAGATGTGATTGCAGAAGAAGTTGATGGCCTACTGGTCTCCCTTTTTGCTTCTGTATTGAACCTGTGGTGTGACGTGAGTAGGAAACAGAGATCTCAAGTTATGTTGAGTATTACTTTTTTCTCCCACTCCCCACAGCTTACCATCAGTTGCCATTACCTCCTCTCCTTGTTCACCAGGTCTACCAGACCAGCCTCAGCCTCTCTTAGGTCAGCCTGATAAACACCTGGGGCCAGTGAAGAGACTGCAGACATTGGTGCATAGTCATGCTGCTGCTGGGGAGTATGCCCTTACCTCCTACCACTCTAGCCTTCCAAGGTCTGCAAGTGCTGCTTGTGGAAGGTTCATGTGTGCTTCCCTGTATGTGCTCCTCTCCTTGTTCACCAGGTCTACCAGACCAGCCTCAGCCTCTCTTAGGTCAGCCTGATAAACACCTGGGGCCAGTGAAGAGACTGCAGACATTGGTGCATAGTCATGCTGCTGCTGGGGAGTATGCCCTTACCTCCTACCACTCTAGCCTTCCAAGGTCTGCAAGTGCTGCTTGTGGAAGGTTCATGTGCGCTTCCCTGTATGTGCTCCTCTCCTTGTTCACCAGGTCTACCAGACCAGCCTCAGCCTCTCTTAGGTCAGCCTGATAAACACCTGGGGCCAGTGAAGAGACTGCAGACATTGGTGCATAGTCATGCTGCTGCTGAGGAGTATGCCCTTACCTCCTACCACTCTAGCCTTCCAAGGTCTGCAAGTGCTGCTTGTGGAAGGTTCATGTGTGCTTCCCTGTATGTGCAACTGCCTGACATAGCTGCGTACTACTTGCAACATTGAGTTTTCCAGGCCCTTAATGCTGCTATTGCATTCAGCTTAGGCGTACTCCCTTCCCCATGAATGTTGAGGTGGCATCTGCCACTCACTACCATTCTCTCATGTCCAGTCCCACCAGCATGTGTGTCGGTATTTGATCAGTATATCTTTTTTTTTTTAAGTTGGTGCCATCAACAAAGAAAAATATATAAGTGACTAGCTGTCTATTACAAAGGTAAGTCTGGGAACCAAATTCATCCTTCAGTCCTACTTCTCACTCTAAACACCTATCCAAATTCCTGTTTTTAGCAGACTGTATGAACCTGAACATCTCCTGTTTCCACTGGGCCACCACCCTTCCTGATGTATTTACTGGTGAAGCGGACAGTTCATATAATAGCTGTGGAATGTCCACCATACTAACTAGAAAGAGAAAAAAAAAGTCTGATCCATGGCCCTTCAGATGTTACTTTAGTATCCAGTTGACCAACTGATCTGTTAATCACAACACCTTATGCATCTCTTGCAAGTTGTCAAACACATATACCCATATAGCTCATGAAGGAACTTTTCCGCTTTCATGAAAAAGAGGTCACCTTCAGTTTGTTTGCTCCCCAGAAGGCGTAGTGTCTGAGACTTGCCTGTGTTCATTCCAAAACTGGATACTTCTCTAGATACTTCATCTCCTGTGTTTAATCAACAGAATGCCATGTCATAGGTTCATAGGTTCATACTAGGCTATCTGCCCTAGGGCATTTATAAGCCTAGCCAGAGTGTGTTTGGCTTTTGCCACCCATTTTAAATTAATTTTGCTATGCCCTTTTTCGAGGTTAGTATACTGTGCCTCTGTCTAACAGTGACACAGAAGTGATACCCGGGGTAAACCTATGATCTCCCATCCACTCATCAAGATTCCTCTTGAAGAGAGTCAATGAGGGACTCTGCCTAACCTGGACTGGGATTTTATTCCAGAGTGAAGGGAGCCTATGGGTTATGAATCTGTCCCTCCAGCATGTCCTATTTATTTCATTGCTGAGGTTCAAGTCTCTCTAGCGCATAGCTCGATGGGATTTGGATTTTCTGAGGTGCAGCATGTCCATTAATTCTGGGTTGGACATGGCTTTATACGTCAGGCACAGATCGCCTCTGAGCAGGCGGTATGCCACTGAGTAGAGCTGGAGTTTCTTTAACTGGGCAGCATATGGCATCTGTTTGAGCCCTTTGATCCTCTTGGTGAGGTACTTTTAGGGTCTTTCCAGTTGCTGCAGGTGTCTGTTAAGGTACATCCCAAAAGGGGCATTGTACTCAATTATGGGCCTGATGAGGGATGAGTAAAGAGGCACGATGACCTCCCCTGATCTAGATGTGAATCCCTTCACAATTAGGTGGGCTATATAAAATGTTTTTCTAACCACTTTGGCCACGTGGTTGTCAAATGGGAATGAGGCCCTTTTGTAGGATGCTTGTGTTGGCTGGAGAGTTGATTATGGCACCCAATTTGCAGTCATCTGCAAACTTGGTCAGCCACAGTCCTTCCGTGTTGGCCTGCACCTCCAAGAAATATATACCAAACAAGAGAGGTCCCAGGACTGAGCCTTGTGGGATGCCACTTGTAACTGGTTTGGAGTCTGACATGGCTCCAGCAATTCTAACCATGTGGGTTCTGTCCTTGAGCCAGTTTGCAACCCATCTAGTGACATAGGGGTTTATATTTAAGCTGGTGAGCTTATCTATAATGCCCGAGTGGGGTATTGTATCGAAGGCTTTTGCGTGGTCCAGGTAGGCTGTGTGGACCACCTTCCCCTCGTCAATGGCTTTGGTGACTGTTTCAAAGAAATCAACCAGGTTTAAGAGGCAGGATCTGCCCTTAACAAAGCCGAACTGGGTAGGATCCAGTGTCTGTAGATCCCCAATATCTTTATGTATGAGGTCCATGATGATCCTTTCCATAGCTTTGCAGACCAAGCTAGTCAGGCTTATGGGGCGATAGTTTCCAGATCCGTTGAGGCACTAGCTTTGTGGAGAGGGACCACTGTTGCTCTACGCCACTCTTTGGGTACATATCCTGTAGTAAGGCTGAGACTGAACAGTAGTTTTATGTTTGGGTTTAGCTCTTCTTGGAGTTCATGTAGGACGCAGCCCAGGACACCGTCCGGTCCCATTGATGCTGTGTTTTTTTGCTTTGGAGAGGGCAGCTCTTACCTGAGCATCTGAGATGTCAGAGGGGCAGCACTCTGCTGGGATAGATATTTGCCCTTTTGGTGGGGAGGCGGGGGAGAAGTTTGCGCTGAACCTGTCAGCTAGATGTTGGCAATGTCTGTGGGTTCGGTGTATTTTTTGTCATTTTGGACTAATTCTGAGCATATCTGGGAATTCCCACCCAGGTTCCTGACATAACTAAAGAAAGCCTTGTGATTATCCTTAGTGTCCTGTGCAATTTTTCTCTCGAAGCTGGCCTTAGACGATTTTGAGTGCCCGTAGTTTTTTGCTAATACTGATCAGAGATGCCTTCCCATTTTGGGATTTTGCTCTATCATGTAGTAGCTTCCTCCTTCTATTGTATAGTTTGTTTATGGCTGGGGTCCACCAGACAGGACGTC
Organism: Protopterus annectens; assembly: GCF_019279795.1. NCBI lineage: Eukaryota > Metazoa > Chordata > Ceratodontiformes > Protopteridae > Protopterus > Protopterus annectens. The sequence continues at coordinate 456,385,920 of NC_056738.1, forward strand.
TGCCTTTGGAGGATTGGGTCTTGGTTTTATTTGGGATTGCATGATCCATGCATTCCTGAAGGTGTTCATAGAATGCGTTTATAAAGGATTCTGCGGTCTGGGCCGTATTTTCCACAGGCCTGGGGGCTTTGAAGGATTCCACCTCAGTTTTGAGGAGTGTGAAATTTGCTTTAGAGAAGTTTTTCACTGTGGTTTTCAGGGCAGGGGGTGGAGTCGGGATGTGAATATCCAGTGAGATTAGTTTATGGTCTGATCTTACCAGTGAGGGATACACTTCTGGTCTGGAGCATAGAGTCCCCATGTTGGTGATGATCAGGTCCAGTATGTTTTCCCCTCATGTGGGAGTGGTAACAAGTTGTTCCATAGCATTTGAGTTTATAAATTCTAGGAACCTTTGGGCTAGGGTTTTGGAGCTAGAGTAATGCTCCCAGTCTATGTTTGGGTAGTTGAAGTCACCCAATATAATGGTGTTTGGAGAGACCTGCATATTTTCCAGTGTTCTCAGGAAGGCCGAGTGGGGTTCCTGGGTTTGGGAGGGTGGTCTGTAGCAGGCTCTAAACTGGAAGGCAGTTTTACCCACTATTAGTTGCACATGGATAGTCTCTGATGCTTCGTGCTGTGCCACCAACCTGGAAGTGTGGGTATCTTTGACAAATATTGATACTCCCCCTCCTTTTGTGGTTCGGTCCACATTTTTGGCGCTGAAAAGCATGGTATGAGGTATAACCTGGTAGTGCTGGGGTGCTCTGGGAAGCCTTGAACCAGGTTTCTGTTACTGCACAGATATCAATGTTCTCATGCTAAGGAGAGTTTTGAGTGCATGCATCTTGAGGTTTAGACTTCTGGCGTTGAGTAGCATTACTCTTAGTTTCTTATCCCTTGTGATACCTATGGAGGTGGGTTTGTCTTTTGAGCCTTGCCTAACAAAGGCACTATGGGGGTAGCAAGAGCCTTTGCCGATATCCGAAAGCCCAGGGGTGACAGGTTCAAGCCATCCCTAGCGAAGCATCGTGGCTTGTCGAGCATGTCATCTCAGGCTGACAGGCATTGGATCCCCTTTGAATGACACCAATACTTAGCCAATTGTTGAAATTGATCATCTTGTCTTCATATTGTGGCATCATTCTTGGTGAGGATAAGATGCTACTCAAGGTCAGGGTCATACCGCCCTGGACTACATGCTCAGAGAGCTCCTCTATGTCTCTTTTCATGTAGTCCAGGGAGGTACGTCTCAGGTCATTCACACCAGCATGGACAATGACTGAGTCATATTTGTACTTGCCTTGGAGTGACCTGAGTGCTTGTGTTATGTGGCAGATCCTAGCGCCTGACAGGCAGCTCACCGTGACCTTCTCCTTGTTCAGCCTGGTGAGCGGGACGTCAGTGTGCCTGACGATAGAGTCCCCTATTACAAGTGTATCAGGTGTGTTGTTTAGCCTTAAGGGCTGTGACTGTTCGGCACACTGGCTTTGTGAGCTATATGTTGCACGTGTTTTGTTTTCATTATGTAAATTTATTGAGAAAAGATCACCCATCCCATCCTCAGTGGGACATTGTTTCCACTAGTTCTCCCATTGTATGTGAATGGTTCATTTACTATAATGAGCAGAAGGAATTGGTACCCCATTTAATCCTACAGCTAAAACCAAAGTTGAGAGAGCTCCAGGAAACTAGTTTAATGCACCTTTTGGACCCACTGTAATATAATATGTGGGCTGTGTCAGTATCCCAGTTCAGGAACGTGAATTTCCCAAGATCCACATGCAGGAACTTCCAAAACAAGCCTGAATTTTTCCTCATCTATACTGAGGCTAACTTCTGCTAAGTGTTTAATCTTAGCACTAAACAGTATGTTATCAGCTGTGTAATTTTGTCTTTTAGTTGTCTTCATAGCAAAAATCTCACCTGGTCCTGATCAATCAAATGTTACACCACCTTTAAGGTTGCCCACCAGTAAAAGGAATCTGTAACTTACAGTTAATGTCTAGAAGAGAAATACTTTGGTAATACCCAGGACTTTGCAAGTCCTTGCCCTATTTCAAAAGCAAAGGTAATTTGGGAGGAGCAGGTAATCCACCGAAGTACCCACATGCAGGTTCACAGTCACCAACAGTTCCCATTTGGCTCTCACTTGGAAAGATGATTGAGATAAGGAGCCTTTTCCATCTTCAACAAGCTTATGCACTGATAAAGCACGACCAAAATAAACTGGACTCACAGTGCCTACTGTTTGAGTGTAATTGTGGGCTAACAAGTTTGTAGATAAAACGTTTTGTAGTTAAACCAGTTTGTACTGGTTACTATCGCTGTAGACTTCCGTTTGCAAGACATGTTTCCATTGGAGTTTCCAGCTTTCCTGCACATATTTATCACTGGTATTTGCTGTGGTTTTAATTGTAAATGGCTATAAAAGCTTTATTTTCCTACGATAAATGTTGGTGGTTTGTAGCATTATTTGTACTGTGTGCAGACTGTCTGCTTATTACCTGTAATACTAATCATTTTGATCAACCTGTCTCACTTGCAGTCCAAGTGGAGAATTGTTCCATTTTAAATATACATGATATGATAGAGCTGACATCATGACTACTAGCAGAGAGCAGGCCTGAAGCATTTCACAAGATATGTAGGTACTAACTGATCTTATCAGTTCCGTGTGGAACTAAGAAATGTGCTTATGATATTCTGTCCATTCCCTGTGACCAGAGTCAGTCAGCTCACTGTCATGCATGAATCAATTAATATGTCTTACCTGTGGAGCGAGTTTCATTTGGAAAGTTTGTGGATTCCACCCCTTGCATAAGAAAATTAAAATCTCCTGTTAGTTGTTAAATCTGGACTGGTAATATTTTAACCTTCCATGGGCCAACTAAGTGAATATAACATGTCATCAATGTGAGTGCTGCTTACTGCCGTTTATCTCCCAACCACATAATGTGTAGTGCCCTCAAAAGGGAGTCCACTCCTTTCTGCAGGTTCTGGAAAGGTAGGAGGGAGTATCAGAAGGGAGTGAGTCATCTTCATCCTGCTATCCTTCCAGGACTGGCAGAGATTATCACATCGGAGTGTTCTGTATCCTGCCCCCTTCTAGGACCTACAGAGGTAGACACTATGTATGAGTGGCTAGCTTATGTACCTGCATTCTCATTATAGGCCAGAGAATAGTATCTGTCCTGCCTAATTTAAGATGATCCATCTGATTCAGGTGGGTGTCTTAAAGAACCTTCCTTAGACTTCTGTAACTTTGTGCTGAAATATTTGGGTTTGCCACATATGATATGCTGTCCATTTCCTGTGACCAGAGTCAGTCAGATTACCTGCACTGTTGGTGTTCTGTAGTAACATAAAAAGTTGTGGTACTACTCCCAACAGCCATTATTGTTATGTAATTGGGACCTGTTTATTCTGTTGGTCATTGTTTTTTGTATCATTGATTCATCAGGCATGCTTCTTCACCTACTTGTTTCATTGGAATAATACAGTGTAATTTACTGAAATCTGCAAAAATGTTTTTTAGCCTTTTCCAGGTTTGTGTTTTTCAGTATTTTTGCTTTAGCGTTGGTGGATTTATTTTATAACTGACTCATATCAGGATTTCAGATTTTTTCCTTGATCCCAGACACCTGTGTGACATGGGCATCCACCTTTTGCAGGTGTGGCATCTCTGTACATGGTGATCTTATCAAATGCAAAACTACGATCCAGCACCCGCTGGTTAAGCAGTACTTTCTCTTGCTTGGAACTTGGACTTCATTATTGAGAGGCTTGTATCTCCTACATTTGAACGACCTGGATTGATGGATGTGATTTTTTTTTCTCTCAGAACATGCTGCTGTTGGCTTCCATCACCTGTGATCATGGAATCTTTGAGCTGCATGCCCATAAATTCAGGGAACACTTGTATTTCACAAGATTCTGGTGCCCTATAGGACTAACCTTCATTTTCATATTTGTGATTTCCGAATTGCTCTTAAATTAGTTCACCTATTTTTCTTTCTGAAGACAGTGTTCAGAGGAGAAAGAGCTCCTTCATGTTATTGGTAGAGCAACTCAGATTCAGAACAAAAGAGTGTATGATTTAAGGAACACAGATCAGTTGTTTGCCTCATTTGCTCCATGTAGGGTGGGTTTTTCACTGGCTAATCTAACACTTTCCAGTTGCATTGTTTACTGCATCATCTTTGCCAGCAGCTGGTGTACTGCCCAGTGGAAAATTTAGCCGTCAAGAGTGTTTCACCAAAGATGTGACTATGGCTGCTTTCAGTGTTTTAGTTGCTTCAGAAAATGGCTCCATTGCAGACATGTTTGCCGCAAACAGCTGGCCATCAGTTCTTAGTTACCGGGCATTACTTGAACTGTGATTTCATGTGCGGAACCTTCTTTGACACCTTGTTGCTTCAGTACTGAACTTTCTAAGCCTTACCATTTGACTTTTTACATACTCGAGCCTCACAGGGTTTTAAAATGTAACTGTTTTGGATTTATCCCAGAATTTAACTACTGCAGAAGGTCTTTGAAGTTAGATGAAACATATGGGTATTCAGTTGTCTGTTTTTCTATAAGGAGACCATCTGCATTGGGTAAGTATATGAAGTTCTCCTGTGTCTGTGTCCATGTGACCTCCCCATCCAGAATTTGCCAACAGATTTTCCTGTGTTTGGACAAATGTATCATTTTATATTATTGTCATTTGCCTTCTGTTTTAGGTTGTGCTTGCTTTTGGATCACACTGGGGTGCATGGGGGCTAAATGCACGCTCCCAGTCTGAGACATGATATCACTACATGCTGCTGCACAAGGCATGTGTCCTTGAGGTTGACTGCAAGAGAAGATTCTCTTACAAAGCTAGAGATATCCAAAGATAAGTTAAAAATATGTCTGCTACAGAAGGTAGACCAGTAGATATAATGATCATGTTTCATGTAACTCAGGAAGTCAAAACACCATTAAGCTGTTTTTTTTCTATCTAGTACTTCTAAGTGTCAAATAATGGGTGACAAGTGACATGAGATGAAAGCTGTCTTTTTAGGTAGATCACTGCCCACTGATATGGCCACTGTGCCTGTTGTATCCTTTGCTTCTTTTTTTTTTTTTTTTTTTTTTTTTTTTACTTTTGACAGTGCTGTTAGTGGGATTGCCTAGCTCACTATCTGACCGTCAGACTTCTAGAACTTATTATACATGACACACTTTCAGGTCTGGACTTTCAATGTCATAAACTCACACAATGCACTCTGTTATTAATTTTGTACTCCTCCCCATTTCTCCATTTCAACCAGTAGGCACATTGTTTGCCACTCTCATTGTCCATTACATTTGGCAGCTGCTGATTTACAAGTGACGGTTGACTGTGTGATTCCAAAAAGCAAACTAAATGCAGAGACTTTGTATTTTAATTCTAGCTGGTTTGGATTACCAGCAGTCCCAAAAAGGAAAGATACCATGGTACAGGTGCATTTATTGTATTTATTGTACATTCTATTAGCTAAGTAACAGAATGTTATGTAATTTATTTTCCATTTTTTAGTTTAGGATGGTACTTGCACCCCTTCAGTTATTATTTTACAGTGTCTTTTGCTTCCTGTCTAATTTACATTTTAAAACTTTAAATCCGTATTATGTTTTATATTTTATTGCTACCATTCAGATGGCTGAAATTGGTTTGAATGATGTTGCACATTTGCTTTATGTCATTATTTTTGTTTGTCTAATGTAGAATTAAATGAAAAGCTCCTGAAGGATATCGAAGATACCTTGGAAGAGACAATTTCATTATGCCAGAGGAATTCTCATAGTCTGAACCAGCAGCAGCGTGATGTAAATGTTTTCATTTTAAATGTATTGCATGTTGTTCTTGCAAAGGCATTCATTGTGTAAGCAATGAGCCACAACAATATGTGTTTAGAGGCTATAATAGAGATTACTTATTGACTGAACTGTACTACTCTTTTCAGTGCCATAATGATAGATTTCCATTATGTAACAACCAGGAGCTATAATTCTGTAGATGCAGGTCATTCATACTCAAGAGAAAACTGCCGTTCTGAAATCAGAGAAACAAACATTTCATAAAAGACAGCAAAATGTTTGTTTTTAACATAGTTTATAAGTGTGCATCTCAGGCAAGACTGGCAGTTTTAATTATAGATATTTTCCATGGCATTGTAGTATTGAAAGTTAATTTTAAATGCCTGTGATCTGATGAAGAGCTGTCTTCTAGAGAACCTGTGTTCCTTCTGTTTCCACTTATTGAGTGAGCATGTTAATATGCAGGATGATTTATGTTTGAGCTTGTCTTGGCTGTTACATTTATTCTTGTTGTTGCCCCTTTTCCCCAGTATAGCTTCTTCCATCCATCTCAGGAACCTCTGAAATCCTCTTTTTGACTTAAATTGCATGTCCTCCATTTCATGGAACAGTATTTTAAAACCATTCTTGTTGCCATCTGTGCCCATTTCTTACTTCAGTTCTTCTTCTTGAATTCCACTTTATTCCTTTGTCCCAATGGTGCACTGTGCCTCTGCCCTGTCATTCTTTTCCTTCATTCAGTTTGTACATGGCAGGTAGCTTTGAGACTTTATTGTACTCCAGATCATCTCTGTTCTTTGCCCAGTGTCTTCCAACTTAAACTCTATTTCTGTCTGTAACTGTCAGAACCAGACACATTGCTCCAAATGCAGCCTTACTGTTGCTCTGTATTGTGGTAATGTAATTTAAATGGCATGGTGCTACAGGTCTTGCTGAAGTCCATTTAAACCGCATTTGCTTTGGAACCCTCTGCCAGTCCCAGAGGTGAGACAGAATCATAGCTGGATCTGGACAGACTGACCAGATTTCTCCTTAGTGAATTCATGCTGTTTTGTAGCTACACAGGCAGTTAGCCTTCAGAAACTATATTAGTTTCTTCCAAAGATTTTTTCAATAGCCATTCTGTAGTGTGGAAGTGAGTATGACTACCCTGTGGTTACATGACTTCTTTCTGGTCACACTTCTATATAAATGAACCAGTATGTTTGCTACTATGTTTAACACAGCAAACCAAGTCACATTGTTGCACTTTTGTTGATGTGCACCGCATTTTTTTCACTCATGTCATTTTCTTTCTGGCTTCCAGCTTACTGGTTCTTTTGCTTCCTAACAGAAAGAAATTAAGATTTACTTGTAGACCTCTCTTATTATTCCCTTCCCATTCCTAACTCAGGGGTTATGCTCTGTGCTGTGGCATGATCTCTTTGGCTAGGTTCCTCACTAGTATTCACCCTTCCTTTCTTCCCTCCTTCTCTCATCTTATGAGGACCAGAGTAGCTTCTTTGCTCTTCCTCGTTGAAGCCCTTATTTTCTGCTCAAGTCTTATTGCTACCATAGTTTTCATACCTTTCTTGCCCTTATTGTGTAGGAGAACCTTACAACTCACTTAGAGAAGATTAGAGCTTCTAGGTCCTTGATTATTATCCTCTGCCCATATTATTCAGCGACTGAGCCTGTCTCTCTCTCTTTCTTGCTATGTGTGAAGATCTGCATACCATAGTATACACCAGGGGGTCTTTAGCTTTTGGACCTGTGCCTCATTCATTACTGCCTTTTCTTCCTTATCTTCAGCCTTTTGCACAGTGCTTCTTTATCCCAACCTGAATGTGTGTTACCATATTATACCCCTCTCATCATATTCTTGTTTTTCTGTAAGATACTCAAGGCATAAGCACAAATCCATGCCATCTTCTTGCTCCAAGGGGCCATATATTTGGCAAAATTGGGTTATATGGGCTAGGCTTGTAAGGGGTCTTACGCCATTAGCCTAGTAATCTCCTATGAACCCATGATGTTCTTCATGTTTCACTGTGGCAGTCATTACATTTGGGTAATCTGCTGGCAGGTTGCCCTCAGTCGGCCTGAATAACAAAGTCTTGGGTCCTGCGTCGGTTGCTGTCTTCTCTTCCATTATGTCAGGTCATCAGGGGTATAAAACATGCAGCCGACGCCATTTTAATCAGTTTTTCGTGCCCCAGATGTCAGGTGCCCCCCAAATGGGGAGCAAAAATATATATATAATTATGAATATATACATGCACTTTAGAACACATAAAAAATTTACCCTCTACTAAAAGCAAATACACCACAAAGGCTTTTGAGCATAGTGAAGGAAAGAAGAAGTACAGAAAGGGGGCTGGCGGGTGGGTAACCCGGACTGCAACAGTGAATACACTCGAACATCTACATTTATGGTAAGTGTACACAACTGTACTATGTTCTTCGTGTTTCACTGTTGCAGTCATTACATTTGGGTAGAATTCCAAAGCTATGGATGGGAGGATGGAATATAATGTGTTTCCTCTCTCCCTCTCTGAAAGCTGTGAAGATAACAGACCCCTTACCATGAAGAGCCTGTACACTCCTGCACTCTCCAACACACTGAGCCTTTTTGCGAAGTAAGTGGCACAACCTGAACAGGGAAGAAAGACAGGCTTGGAAGGAACTGAGTCGGGACAAATCCTTACGGATCATGAAGGCTGACAAGGGATCCGGGATAGTAATGATGGAGCAGGAAAGATATATCCAAACACTTGAAGCATCCCTCATGAATAACCAGTTCTACAAAAAGGTCAACATCAGCCAGGTACAACAAAACTTTAAACAAACTGACAACCTACTATTGGAACTGTACCTCAGGGATGAGATCTCTCAAGACGAAAAAGACTTCATGCAGGTCATGACACCCAGTCTTGGAAAATTTTTTTGAATCCCCAAGGTTCACAAGAACCCTGAAAATCCACCTTTCCGCCATGTGGTATTGAACCGAAGGACAAAAACAGAAAAGATTTCACAATACGTATACCACATCCTTAACCCCATTGTACAGAACAGTAAATACTAAACCAACGACTCCTGGGCTTTTCTAAATGACATCTCCAAACTAAGGCTCGATGGAGGGGAATATTTACTGGTCACCCTAGATGTAGAAGCACTCTACACAAACATCCCCCACGCCAAAGGACTGACCCTCACCAGGCAGTACCTGAACAGGCATTCCAACCTAAACGGGACTAAGATTAATATTGTATGCAGGTTAACAGAAGCAGTATTAAGAAATATCTTCTTTCAATTCAACGGGAAGATTTACCACCAACAGAAAGGGGTAGCCATGGTGTCCAAAATGGCCCCGGCATATGCAGACTTAGTCCTCAGTGCCTGGGAAATGGATATGGTTGAATCACTGCCCTGGTTCAATAACACCATAATGTACAGGCGTTATATAGATGATGTCTTTTTTGTCTGGAAGGGAGGCAGACTTTCTATGAGCAATTTTCTAGAAACCCTTTTCCAGAGTCTGGACTTCCTGACCCTCACGGTAGGACATATCGGAACCACCACTCAGTTCCTGGATATCCACCTCACTATAGACCCGGGAAGTGGACAGTTTGACTCCAACATCTACCGCAAGCCCACTTTCAGGAATAACTATCTAGAGTTCAGCAGCCAGCATCCCCATTTCATGAAAAAAAAATATTGTAAAAGGACAATTCATCCGGTTATCCAGACTCATTTTTAGGGACGAGGTTTTCATCAAGGAAGGTTTTTACCTCAGAAACTTGTTCTTAGAAAGAAAATACCCAGAGTATTTAGTGGACAACCTGTTCCAAGAGACCATACAGCACAGACACTCCAGATACCCACCAATCCTGGAAAAGGGATTCACAGCAAGGGCACAGAATGGACTGAACAAAAAGGACTGGGTGTCAAGTTTCCCTCTTCCAATTTCCACAGATATGTTTGGAATCAGAGGAGTCCTCACCAACAATTGGGACATCTTGGGAGGAGAAAAAGGTCTGACAAAGTTACTTGGGGCATCCCCGAACTTCTGTTTCAAATGAACCTCTTCATTTGGTGGTGCGTTTGAGAGGAACAAAAGCGCATCCCCACAGAGTGAAGTATCGACAGAACCTGGAATGTCTGACTGCGGCAAGTGTGTCACCTGTGTACACATACGAAAAGACAACAACGTCACCTTCCCGCACTGCAACAGAACTGTCAGTCTACATGACCACTATGACTGCAACACAAAAAATGTAGTCTACTGTGCTTTCTGCGAACACTGTGGGAATTTCTATATCGGCAAAATGAACAGGAAGCTGAGTAGCCATATTAAAGAACACACTGCAGCAATACACAAACAGGACAGTTTGAATGCCTTGGCTAAACACAGTGCTATTTGCCCAAACTTCACAGGATTCAAATTCACAGCGCTGGAAAAAATAACAGAATTTGTAGGGGACATGGACACATTCCTGCAAGTCCGGGAATTAAAATGGCCGATAGAACTGAGAGCTGATGTCTATCCAGGTCTCAACGAGACACTGAACATTAAATGTGCACTTAAATGGTATAGAGATTGAAATGTGATAGGGTTTGAAAAATTGTACAAGAGGTTTTGAAGAATTGTGCAAGTGGATTTAATGTGTTTATGGATTTACAACTATGCAAGTGAATATAATGTGTTTCCTCTCTCTCTGACTTTTTCCTCCCTCTACCCCCCTACACACATGCTCCCAGTCACCAGGCTAGCCCCCGCTGACCCCACCAACTACCCCGTCGGTCTCACTTTTCACGCAGCCATTCAAGGGGTGATACCATCCACACTGACAGTCTTCTGGGACACTCTGTTATTCATATGCTCCACACTCCTTGTCATGGGCGGCCCCCTAACAGCCCCCCCTCAAGTCCACACCGCATTCCTCCCACTCCCCCATCAAGTGGCATACCCACACATTTCTCTACACACACACACACACACACACACACTGATACCAAAGCATAGTAGGACTCTCTACCTGACTCCTCCACATTCCTTCGTGCCCTTCTTTACTTACCTTTGGAGGCAAAGACTCATAAGTTATGTGTTTATATTAGAATCATCACAGCATGACTCTCATCCTTCCCGGTTCCCCCTTATTTTAAATTTTTTGCTTTTGCACACGATCCCTTTTAGTATGCACACGGCACCACAAGGCTATTACTGTCTGACCAATTTACCTTATGTAACTGCGATTGTAATGTTAATGAAAATGCACACAGCACCCTGCTTGTTCACACTTCACTATTGGAAAGGAACTGTTGTTAATTTAAATGACCTGCTAGAACTACTGTATTTAAAGGAAGTGAAAATGGTTGCTCATACTTATGAAACATGTCTTTCTGAAGAAGTCTTGATAATAAATAAGACGAAAGCGCTAAAGTACTACAAGTGTTGTTGGTGTGATTTACTACTATTTTTTGAATGCTGTTATTGTCACAAAGTTCATTTCTTAGTTATATATATATATATTTTTTTATATATATACATTTATGTATTATATAAAAGGTTCCTGATGATTGCAAATTATTGTACAAATCTTCTTCTGCTGATCCTTATGTAGTGTCTGTATCTTCTGACAAACCTTCTATACTTTTGCCCTCTACTAAAGTCCTTCCTTTAGATAAAGATAGTAGAGCCATGAAATGTCAGGACAAAACGCTTTGTACTGATGTCACCCTGGTTTTTATGTCTGTTAATTACCAGACTGTCATAACCAGGTGTTTTAGCCCTTCATTTTCAAATATCTCAGACAGTTTCTGGCCTTCCTGATTTAATAGGCAGGGTATTGGCCCTTTCCTTATTGGATTCTTCTTCTCTAGTGGCTCGTCACTCTGTTAAGTTTAGTTGTGATGCAGCTGATGTTTCTTCTAGGGCTGCTTCATTTAGTTCTATTTTGAGGCGCTACTATTGGCTTTATTTTCAGCCTTTACCTGATGACATTAAAACTACATTTTTGAATGCCACTCTTGATTATAAGAACCTTTTTGGCTCTGCTGCTGCTGAGTTTTTTAAGTCCTTCAAGGATAAAGGCAAGGCCTTGCAGGAACTGAAACTTATTTAGGTTTCTCCTATCCATAAATTATCCATCCAAATCTATCTTTGTTTGCAGACAGCTCCTCCCTCCACCTAAGGGTAAACAGGGTTCTAGGTGTGTACCCCTAGCCTGTCTACTCACATTCCTACTTCTCGGAGGTTCCCTTTAAAGACAAACCAGTACTATGTGACAGTTTGCTTTTCCTTTCTCTAGGCTAGGTCCCTTATCTGTTTGTCTTTCCCTGTCCTGTCCCAATTGGTTAAACGTCACTCAAGACTCTCTGGTTTTGTTCATTATCCTGCAGGGATATTTCATGTTGTGAAAATCCCTTCCTCCTTTTCTGGGTGTCCCACAACCTCCTCAGGGACAGCTTCCTTTCTTTCCAGAACTGCTTCAGGCCCTTTTGGCTCACTCAGGGCACTATTCAAGTTGACCCCCCCCCCCCAAGATGTTCTTAGCTCCCAGGAAGGAAGGCACCTAGAGACCCATTCTGGACCTTTCTCAGTTCAGTACCTTTCTATTGGTTCCTTCCTTTCAGATGTCCGTACAAACCCTGTTCCCTCCTCTTCTTTCCCAGACCTTTTTGGTATCTCTGAACCTCAAGGATGCCTGCCTACACATCCCCATCCATCCAATTTTCAGGAAGTTTTTATGTTTCTATGTTTCTTCCTTGATATTTCAGTTCTCTGCTTTGAACTTTGTCCTCTCTACTGCCCCAAGAGTATCTACCAAATGCCTCACTCCTGTCATTGCCTTTTGCAGTATGAGGGGTTCAGATGTTTTCTTATAAAGATGACATGTTCATTCAGGCTTCATCACTGGGTGTTCTACTTCAGCACCTTCAGTTTACTGTTTGTCTGTTGTAAAGCCTGGGATTTACTATAAACTTTCAGAAAGCAGTCCAGGTTCCTTCTCAGGATCATGTTTTTCTCTGCTGCAGGATCCAGACCATTCCTATGCTGGTATCCCTACCTCTAGCCAATGCCCTCTCTCTGATTGCCTTTTTTTGTCTCCTCACCCTCTGGCTTCAGTCACAGCCAGGGATTTTATCAGGGTTCTAGAATTCATGGTTTCCACATTCCTATGCTGCCTCTAGTAAGGCTCCATATGAGAAAACTACAATGGTTCCTCAGGTTAGTGTACTTTCAACATTGCCCTTCCACTGGATTTCCTAGTTCACTTCCTTCCATGTTCCTCCAGTCCCATCTCAGGAACTTTTTTGGATGCCTTGGACAGGGGGTGGGGAGCTTCCTTAGGTTCCCTCAAGGTCCAGGGTTTCTGGCCTCCTCATCAGAGATCAGAACACATCAAGCTCTCCTGCTAGCTCTTCAAGTTTTTTATTCCCTTTATATTCCAGTGCCCTTCATGGTTTTCACAGTACCACAGTGGTGTGATATATAAACAAGCAAGAAGGAACATGGTCCTACCTTCTTTGCATACTTGCTTGTCAAGTCTGGGATCTAGCTATCCAGTATCAAGTGACTCTGAAGCTGTCTGCATCTCTTCAGAGCAAAATATAGTGACTGGAGTCTCTGAGCAGATCCAGCACATAGACTCATGAATGAATGCTTCACAGAAATGTGTTTTTGGACATTATCTACTACTGGGTATTCCACAGGTAGATCTTTTTGCCTCCCCTCTGACCAGACAATTTCCTCTTTTCTGTTCCAGTGTCCTAAGCCCCATGGCTTGGAAAGGGATGTCTGTTTGCGCCTTCCCTCCTCTTTCCCTGATTCTGAGGGTCCTGCACAATATCAAGCAAGACTCCCACAAAATCTTACTGGTGACTGCATTTTGGTCCAGACAGTATTGGTTTCCCCATCTTCACTTAGCCATAGGCAATCATCGCAAGTTACCTCACTGGGTGGACCTTCTCACAGAATACAAAGGGATCTCTTATCCATCCTTACTTGTCTACTCTTCAATTGATGCTGTGTGTGATAGTGTTTTGATCCCTTTTAGTCATCTTTTTTCTAAGGACATGCTTATGATTCTGCAGGAGGCCAGGAAACCCAGTATGAGGAAATCATATTTATCCAGTTGGAAGAGATTTTCTGTCTGATGCCTCCATTATAACCATGATCTCTTTTCACTGGGGGTTCTTCTGGTTCTCTCTTGTTTGTGTGAATTGCTCCATGCCGTGTTAGCTTATTCTTCGGTTAAGGCTCCCATCTCAGCTATTTCTGCTTGTGTGCTTGACTCCTCCTCTGGCCTCTAGCATTGAGGTCAAGCAATTTCTTAAAGGCATCCTTCAAATTAGGTCTCCCAGGAAGCATATTCTACCTGGCCGGGACCTGAATTTTATTCTGGAAAAATTGCCTCAGGCTCCTTTTGAGCCTGTAGCTTCAGCTTCTTTGCAACTTTGTACTTCTTTTGGCCCTTACTTCATCTAAATGAGTATCTGAACTCCAGGCTCTTATGGCTGTTCCTCCTTTCTTAGTTTTTCACAGGGACAGGGTGTCCCTTCTTACTAATCCTCCTCTTATGCCCAAAGTGGTAAATGACTTGTCTGTTCATTAGTCTATTAATGTACCCTCCTTTTTTCTTTCTCTGTAGTCTGCTAGTGAGAAGGTCCTTCACGTATTGTCTTTGCATGGGCAGCTCAGATGTTATTTGGATAAGACTAAGGCCATTTGAAAATCTGAGCAACTTTTTTCCTTTCATCACAGGTCTTTAAGTTTGGCAGTTTCTAAACAAATCATTTCTTCTTGAATCTCTAAGGCCATTTATTTTTGTTATTCCTTCAGTGGTGAATGTCTTTCTGCCTCTGCAAAGGCTAATTCCACCAGAGCTGTTGCTTCTTCTGGTGCCTTTTTCAAAGGACTGGACACCAGTCCCATCCTTGAGGCTGCTACCTGGACTTTTATGAATACCTTCACTAAACATTACAAAGTTGGGTGTTATTTCCAGAGCAAGATCTGGCTTTTCTAAAGCTGTCCTGCATGGTTTTCTAGAGGGCTCTTTTGTGCCTTCTTCCTTCCAAGTTCCTCTTGAGCTTTTGTACTCACTTATGCAAAGAATACTGCAACATTGACACAGAAAGACTTAGTACCATTATGTAAAATCTTTCTTTTCACTGTTGCAGTATTCCCTCCCTCCTCCCCTTTTGCTCTGCCCTTTACTTGCCATCCTGACCAGGGATTTTTTTTTCTTCTCCTTCTGGATGCACGTGTTCCTTCTGGTCCCATTGGATGTTCTTTTCCTCCTCAGTGTTTTCATTTCTGAGGAATGTACATCCGTGCATCACGATTATGCCCTGTGCCTTGCGCAGGGAGCATAAATGTGACGTACAGCATCAATAATTGCCAAAGGCTTTGATATACTGACCAGGCAGCCTTTCCTTTGCAGGAGATCGCTATGTAAAAAATACTGCAACAGTGAAGAGAAGGACATTTACTGTTATGGTAAGATTTTACACAATTGTACTTTCTACTGCTGTCACTATTTTCACATCTGTTGTCAGCATTAATGTTACTGTTATTACTGTGTTACTAATTCTGTGGAGGCATTCTTAAAGATGCACAGCTATAATTACTTTTGAACCTGTTGTAGAACTTTTGCTGCTGCATCATTTGTACTTGCAGTGTATGTTGTTTGTACAGAAGTGGTCCATTCACTGCTACTGAGTTTCTGGTTCACCTTTTGTTTTTATTCTCTGATACTTGCATTGTACTACTTTCACTCTTGCTATTGCTGCTGTACTGTCAGCATTGGTTTTAATTCTAGTGTTACGTCTGTTGCTTGTATTACTGATGCACTTTGTGTATTCATATTTTACATCTTACTATAATTTTACTGAGAACCAGGATATCACCGACCAGAATCCCTATTCGGTCACACCAATAAACTAATGTCAGGACCTGCAGTACTGAACTGCTAGACTTGCTGTCCTGCAAGACTCGTGGTAACACTCTTCCTGTGTCTGCAGGAGTAGGGAAGTTTGATATTTGTTGTCTTTTGGGTTTTTAAGTCCCCACATTTTAGAGTACTGGTGCAATCATCTCAGGATTCTGATTGCTAATATTCTGTATTTGTTTTTAAACAGGCTCTTTGGTTTCCACTGTTGGAAGCTATGATGTCAGCCCAGAAACTGCTAAAGGGTCCAGCATCTCAACAAACATCTGAACAGGTAAGCTACAACTATATTTCATGTTACTGTTAATACTTTCCTGAGGAGATTGTGTTCCAGAAAAAAAATACAGCATATAATTCTTGTTTAAAAAGATGGCTACATTATGCTGGTAAAACAGTTCTATCGTGAACCCATCTGTAAATGAATGGTAATTTGGCTTCACATGCTGATGTAGTCTTGCAAGGTAAAATCAGTGCTGTTCTTTTAGTATCTGTTTTGGAAGAGTAGGTAAAACTGACAAATCTGCTATACTTTGGCTTTAGTAAAACATTGCAGAGGAGACCGCGGTGGAATGGATCTGGGATATGGGAGTGTGACCCAAACTCTTAAGACAGCTAAAAACTGGTTTACTATAAGCTGATAATTTTTTAATGCATTAGTTGTCATCAAACCATTTTTTATCCATATTTTTGTGCCACAAGGGTGAGAGTAAATGAGTAATATAAGAACAGGTTAGACTAAGGAGCCACACAACCTAGCATGTTTTCAGAAGGTGAGATTTAACTGAAGTGAGAAAACTCATGCAGATATAGGACAAAGATGTAGACTGCACACAGCAATTCAATGTCCGTTTGATTTTAGCTCTCTCAGGTATTTGAATTGTTAATTTGTTCCACTGTTTTCCCTTCTATCACATTTTCAGCTTATTCTCATTTCCCCCATTTGCTGCCACGACAACTGTCTTGTCTGTGTTCTGTTTCATCCAGTGAGCCTTCAGTTTTGTTTCATCCAGTGAGCCTTCAGTTTCCATTCCCCTATCATTTGCTGAAGTTCCTGTTCAGTGTCTGGTAGAAGTGAGAGAACTCATTCAGATATAGGACAAAGATGTAGGCTGCGCACAGTAACTCGATGTCCATTTGAATCATAGAGCACCTCTGATTCTAACACTCTGAGGTATTTGTAGTGTTAATCCGTTCCACTGTTTTCCCTTCTACCAGCTTCTTCTCATTTCCCCCATTTGCTGCCATTGCAACTATGTTCTGTTTCATCCAGTGAGCCTTCAGTTTTGCATTCCATTCCCCTATCATTTGCTGAAGTTCCTGTTCATTGTCTGCCTGTAATGCCACATTGTCTGCATACAGCAGCTTTGCTGAGCTATCTCCTCAAGCCTGTGTACTAATGTAGTCCATCATCAGTATTTACAGCAGTGAACTCGGAGCTGAACTCTGCACACTCACTCCCACTGGTAACTTCTCTGAGAGTCCAAACACTGTTTGTACCTATGTCACTGGGTGCTTGCAGTATTTCTGCCAATGCTTTTGGAACTTCATACCATTGCAGAACTGCCCAGTTCAGCTTTATTAAAGTCTTGTCATATGCTTTCTCCAAGTGTCAATATGCACAGTTGGATTCTTTTCTTCTTCTCCAGCATCTTGTCCATTGTATGTGTCAAGTTAAGTCTGTTGTGCTGCTTCCTGATCCTAACCCAGACTGCTCATCTCCCATCTTACTTTCTCCTACTATGTGTATTTGTTTTAGTCACCTTCACCAGCACTTTCTTGCAGTGTCACAGGAGCTTGATACTTCTGTATTGCCCAGATGTTCTTCGTTTTCCATTGCTGCAGTCCTTATTCTATTGTCATGTTGGATGCACCTTTCTCTCCATACCAGAGTATAAGGCTGGCGTCGGTCATCCATTATTTTCTTTCTGTCTTTGCCTTGCAACGTAATAGAGGTTCTTTTTGCCACCTGCTGATTCACTTTCCAGAAGGCAGTAGAGTTTCTGCAGTGTTTTTTCTTTGCCATTCCCACTGCAGAAGCAGTTTTGCGAGTGCAGGTTGGCGTTCTGAAATATTTCGAAACGAGTTTCAGACCGAATCAGAGTTGGCTAAGTACCCGTGGGGAACATTTTGGTTTTTCTTGCCTCAGTATTTAACCGGATGTCAGAAAAAGTGAATAACTGTATTTCTTGTGGGAAACAAATACCTCATAGGGATTACCATACATTGTGTATACCTTGTTTAGGGCCTGAGCACGGCGTTGTTGGTTGCCGCTCTTGTGCTAGGTTTAACAAACGCACTATTAAGAGGAGGTTAGACT
Organism: Protopterus annectens; assembly: GCF_019279795.1. Classification (NCBI taxonomy): domain Eukaryota; kingdom Metazoa; phylum Chordata; order Ceratodontiformes; family Protopteridae; genus Protopterus; species Protopterus annectens. The sequence continues at coordinate 456,403,977 of NC_056738.1, forward strand.
GTGCCAGATTAGTGTTTGGGAAGCGTTGCAATTATAAAATGCTGTCGGATGCTCCGGCGCCCGCTTCGTCAAGAAGCGCAAGGACAAAACAGCGAAGCCTAGGGTTGATGAACCGGCAGTCCCGGACGCCGGTTCTTTAGGTGGCTCAGTGGAGCCAGAGGTTTTGCCAGGAGTTTCTATGGAGTCTCAGGCAGAAACTTTACTGTTACAGGATGTACCCTCTCAGGAGGCAGGCCAGGCTGAGGGGGCTTCTCAGGTAACTATTCTTCCCTCTCTTCCCAAAGTAGTTAGAGCCTCTCCTTCTGTTGCCAAAACTTCTTTTAGAGGTAGGGCAACTTCAGCTTCAGTAGGGGCTTCTCCTAGCCTTCGGGTTCTGTACCTAAGAAACATATGCTTAAAATGGCAGAAGATTTGATTACTATGATTAGAGGTTCTATGGGCCCTCCTGATAAGAGGCCTAGAGTGGAACCAGAGTTTGACAGTTTTGAACAGGGTTCAGGGGCTTCTGAGTCTTCTGCGGAAGATTTGCAGGAGTATCCTCATTATTCTGATTCTGATGTGGATGATGCCACTCCTTGGCTTCTCCTCCTGAGGATTTTTCATTTTCAGAGACTCTGCATTCCATGAGGGAGCACTTTAAATGGGAAGGCCAGGATTACTCTGATTCAGGAAGAGGCTTAGGGAATTCTTGTTTTACCCCAGCATAGGCCCTTAGCTATACCTCCTGTGTTGAATGTGGTGGAAGATGTTTTTGCAGAGGCTTCCCTGAACCCTGATTCTTTGCCTCCTGCTCCTGTTAAACCTGATAGGTACTATAGGGTGCCCAAGCTCATAAGTATTTGTTTAAGAGTCCTAGGGCGGACCCAGAAACTGTTTCTCAGGGGCCTAAAGGTGTTAAGGCCTCTGTGGTTAAAAATCCTGTTCCCACTGACAAAGAGGCAAGGGCGTTAGATAGGTGGGGTAAGAAAGTGTATACTTCTTCCACTCTAGCCATGAGAGCGTTGAATTGTCAGTTTCACATGCTGAAATATCAAAATTATCTCCTTTCACAATTGAAATCTAAGGTGGATGCTTTGGCGGAAGGTATTGATTGTAAAGACTTGCTGGATTTAGTTTATGTGTCTGAACAAGTGGGCAAGCATTCTTTGCAATGTGGTTTTGATGCTGTGCAGGCCTCCTCGAGGGTGGCTGCCACTAGTTCTGTTCTTCGCAGGCATGCCTGGTTGAGGGATCAAAATTTGGCTGAGCATGTTAAGACAAGGATTTTGGATGCTCCTTTACAGTCTGATGTGTTGTTTGGTTCACCTGTGGAAGCAGTTTTAAAGAAAATGGAGGACAAAGCTAAGTCTATGCAAACTGTTAAAGATTTTTGCAGGTACAGCCACGAAGTTTAGTAGAAATTGGCCTGCTAAGGGGTGGACATATCCTGCTTATGATTCCCAGTCTAGGGGTAGGTCTAGACGTGGTAGGGGCAGGGCTCAAGGTTCTTTTAGGCCTAGAACAGGGAGTTCACCTGCTCAGACTTCTGGTGAGGGCAGGGGTCAGTCCTTTCGTAAACAGACCCAATGACCTGCCTTTTCAGCTGCCAGTAGATTCTCGTCTGGCAGCTCCTTTGGAAGGACGACTGTCTCTTTTCAAAGAAAATTGGGATTTAATTACTCAAGACAGATGGGTGTTGGACATCTTTCAGCCAGTCCCTGTATCAGAAAGGGGCCTAGGATTTTATTCTCGCATGTTCCTAGTACCAAAGAAGGGGAACACGTGGAGACTGCTTTTGGATTTATCTCTCCTCAACACTTATCTGGACATTCCCAAGTTCAAGATGTTGATGTTACAACAGCTTTTACCCCTGCTGGGCAAAGATCACTGGATGGTAACTTTAGATCTCAAGGAAGCTTACCTTCATGTGCCTATCAGGCTAAGTTACAGGAAGTATCTGCGGTTTCGAGCTGGAGATTCTCATTATCAGTTCTCTGCATTGCCCTTTGGCTTATCTACTGCGCCCAGAGTATTCACAAAGGTTCTGGCTCCAGTGATAGCTTACTTCAGGCTACAAGGACTTCAAATCTATCCTTATTTAGACGACTGCCTGATTCTGGCTCAAGACAAGGAAGACCTTCTTCAGCATCTGGAATATCTTATAGCAGTGCTAAGATGCCTAGGGTATTCTGTGAACGAAATAAAGTCCAGTCTAGTACCCTCTCAAGACATGTGCTTTCTGGGTGTAAGACTGGATACAGCAGCCCAGATGGCCTTTTTAACCCCGGACAAACAAAAGAGTCTATCACTTTACTTCCATCAACTATCTCATCAGTCCGTGCTGACTGCAGAGACAGTCCTTCAAGCATTAGGGTTCATGGCATCTTGTATTCTGGTGCTTCCCAATGCCAAACTGCATATGAGGAAGTTACAATGGTATCTCAAAAATGTATGGACACAGCACTGCCAGGATTTAGACACTGTCATTCAAATAATACCTTGCCTTCAAAGAGAATTTTTGTGGTGGGCTCAGGAATGTCACCTAAACAAGGGACTCTCTGTGACCCGGCCAGAGGCGAGTCAGATTTTACCGACAGATGCCTCAGACATTGCTTGGGGAGCTCTTCTAAATGGGAAGTGGATACAAGACAAGTGGCCTGCCAGACTACAGCATCTACATATCAACATGAAGGAGATGTTAGCAGTCCAGTTCGCATTGATGGCTTTCAAGGAGTTACTTCTTCCAGGGCAGGTGTTGATTCTGACAGACAACACAACTGTCATGTGGTACTTCAACAAACAAGGGGGAACACATTCTTATCCTCTATGCAGGCAAGCAATGATTTTATGGGAGACTGCGCTACGCCTGCACCTAACTCTTCAGGCAAGGTTTCTGCCAGGAGCACAGAACTCCTTAGCAGATGTGTTAAGCAGACAAATCATGGATCCCCACAAGTGGAAACTGGATCTTCATGTATTTCAGAAATTGACAGTGTCATGGGGAACTCCAGACATAGATCTGTTCGCTTCTCCACTAAACCACCAGCTGCCACAGTTTTGCACAAAGGGGTTTCATCACACAACTTGGAAAGTGGATGCTCTTTTCAGTTGGACAAACCTTCATGTGTATGCCTTTCCACCTCTGCCTCTTCTTCCAAAGGTACTGTTAAAGGTCAGACAGGACAGGCCAAGGATGATTTTGATAGCTCCAGATTGGCCTCGGCAACACTGGTACCCTCTCCTACGGAGTCTGGTAAAGAAGCCTCCATGGCCTTAACCTTTGATTCCACATCTGTTATCCCAGCAGGACGGTCATCTGCTCAATGTCAAGCTTCACTCTCTTCATCTGACAGCCTGGCATATTCTGTGTTGAAACACAGCAGGTCTCAACTTCCTCAACAAGTTTTAAATGTGATTATGGAAGCTAGAAGACCTAGTACAAGGAAAGTGTGCAGCAAAATGGAAGAGATTTTTATTTTGGAGTAAAGCAAAGAATTTGGAGATTTCTGAGCCTAATTTGAGTATGGCTCTTCAATATCTTACTGAGTTACTGGACAAGGGTCTGTCCTTCTCTTCCATTAAGATTCATGCTGCAGCAATCTCAGCTCACTATGATTGTGACCCACCATTGTTTTTGCATCCTTTGTTCAAGCAGTTTCTTAGAGGGGCAAAAAATAAGACCCCACGTAGAGCTCCTACTCCTGCTTGGGATCTCAATTTTGTGTTGGAAATACTTACTCTACAACCTTTTGAGCCTGCGGCTACTGCTGAATTGAAATATTTGTCATGGAAGACTGCTTTTTTGTTGGCTATTACTTCTGCAAGAAGGGTGTCTGAGTTGCAGGCCCTTATGGCAGTCGAGCCCTTTTGATTTTCCATAAGGATAGGGTATCATTACGCACTAATCCTTCCTTTATGCCTAAGGTGGTTTCTAGTGTGGCTTTAAACCAAACTATTCATTTGCCTACTTTTTATGCAGACCCCCAAAATAAAGGGAAAAGATTTTGCATACTTTAGATGTACACAGGCAATTGCGTTATTACTTAAGCAGGACTAAGGATTTTAGGCAGTCTCAGCAGTTGTTTGTTTCTTTTGCTTTGAGTTCAGGGCAAGCCTGTGTCAAAACAAACTATTTCTAGGTGGATTGGCTTTTGCATTGCATTTTGTTATTCCCATCATGGCAAGGAGGTTCCAGCTGGGATTAGGCCTCATTCCACTAGGGCTACTGCCACTTCAACAGCATTTCTACGGGGTGGCAACTAAGGATATTTTGGAAGCAGCTACTTGGAGTTCAGTGCATACTTTCTCTAAGCATTATCACCTTCCTATCTACTCTAAGTCTAGGGCTGGTTTTGCCACAGCTGTTTTGCAAGGCATGTTGTCAGCTCCTGCTTCTTTATGATTTGCCAGCCTCCCTTACCTCTGCTTTGGGATTCTACCCAATAGTAAGGACTGCAGCAATGGAAAGCGAAGAACATAGTACAGTTTTGTACCTACCATAAATGTAGATGTTCGAGGATTCCATTGCTGCAGTCAATTTACCCTCCCTCCTTCCCCTCTGTGTTTAGGGGTGGTTGTGTAGGTGAGTTTACCTGCTTATATTTTTGTATATATTGTTCATGTTTTGGTGCAGGTATTTTGGGCCTTGTCTTTTTAGGGTCTTCTGACATCTGGGGCAAGAAAAGACTGAGGATATGACGCCGGTCATGCGCATTAGTACCCTGACGTACTGACGTCAGTCTAATGCGCCCTGACCGACGTCAGCCTTATACTCTGGTATTCGGGCCGACTGGATGCGGACTATACCCAATAGTAAGGACTGCAGCAATGGAATCCTCGAACATCTACATTTATGGTAGGTACAAAACTGTACTTTGTGAATGTTGCATTTGTTTTTGTACTGTAGCACTAAAGCGTTTATTCTCTTGTCATGTTGGATGCACCTTTCTCTCCATACTGTGAGTACTCCCAAGCCGTTTTCCCCTAAATCATCCATTATTTTCTTTCTGTCTTTGCCTTGCAACCTAATAGAGGTTCTTTTTGCCACCTGCTGATTCACTTTCCAGAAGGCAGTAGAGTTTCTGCAGTGTTTTTTCTTTGCCATTCCCACTGCTATTTTAGTCTATTTTTATTAGCCAAACAGTATTCCTTGTTAGCTTGGTTTGTGTATTCTAGCTTCTACTTCTTCCTGCACTTTTGATAATTGCCAAGACTTCTGCATTTCAATGTCAGATCATACCTCACTCCACCGACAGTTTCACTGGGGATGAGTTTACTAACTCTTCTACCCCAGTGCCCTTTCCTTACTAGGATGAAGTCAACCTAAGTTGCATGTTGACCACTCTTGTATTGTGATTTTTTGATAACCATGCATTGTAAACCATGTATTAGCTACACTCAAGCCATTTGCTAATCAGAAATTTAGATGACCTCCTCTTTATTCCTGTTGCTCCACCCATGTGAACCCAGATATATATCCTGTTATGTCTTTCCCAGTATGAACATTTAGGTCCCTTCTTATCAACACAGTCTCATCTTGCTCTGCTTTATCCAGTAGATCCTGTAACTGCTGCATGAATGCACACTTCTCTTTGCTAGCACAATCCTGCTGCATGCTGTTGGCTGAGACTGAGTACTGTCCTGTCTTTAAACTGGAGTCTGATCGGCGGCATGAGTTTATCATGGTTTCTGATAGCATCCCTCATTGTCCTAAAAAGACACTGTCATCATGATTCCTACACTATATCTAGTCTTTCTTCCCCCACCCCCTCATTAGTAGACTCCTTGTATCCAAACCAAGTGCCTTTCACTGGACTTCCACCTTGTCTGGAATCATAACATGTCCTCCTTACCATTATGCAACTCCCTTACAAGCTGAGTTCAGTGTAGCAAACCTTAGTTTGTTTTTGTCAGGTTGATTAGTTTGACATCCAGCTTTCACTCAGCAGAACTATCCAAGGTAATCCAGACTAGCAGCTGGACACTAGCCTGCTAGTACCTTATTAACCCAGCAGGCACACATTGACCAGCATGGGCGCAGAGCACCAACAAATCCCCTTGCCCACTTTTCATGACATTGCTCAACATGTCCAAATCATGTGGAGTTCATTTTTTTTACTTAGCCCTAACACAGTGCACAGTCTGTGATTTGTATTCCCTTATCTATTGGATATTGTGCAACACAACTGATGCCTAAAGTGGTTATAGAGACCACTTGGAATCTGTTCTGTTGCCCATGACTTTCTCATGAGTCCAGTCAGTTTTCAGTGCACTGTGTTGGCATACCTCTGACGTTCCACCATGAAGGTTGCTTTTGAACATAGTAATTTCCATCCTTGAGGTGGAAATACCTGGCATGTTGTTGAGAGGTGGGAAAAACTGGGTCTATATTAGAAGACCGAATGTTTAGGTAATCAAACACCTAATCATCGATGATCTAATATCAAAAACAAAAAATGGCAAACGGACGATTTAATGCAGGGAAACATTTCCCTTGGCCGTTCGCCGGAGTTTACTATTTCCCTACTGTTGAGCGATCTCAGAGTTGGTATATTTAGTTGGGGGGTGGGGGGCACAGCCCCCCCATGTCGGGAGGTGTGGGAGCGAAGCCCCCCACTTAATTTAGATGTAAAGTAATGTTTTCTGTGTTGTGGCCGAGGAACGCGTTTCCCTGGGAAGTTCGACATCGTGCGGTTTGATATTAGAAAATTGATGTTTAGGTTCGATCACCTAAGCGTTTGGTCTTCTAATATAGACCCGGAAAAACCCTACCCAGGCATGCAGACTACACAGAGACATTGACCGGAGATCAGAATCAAACTTGTACCTTGTGCCTGTGATTTAAGCCATTATGCTAACCATGTCTTGGCAGTCACCAAAGCTGGTGGATTATTGCAGCCAACCTTGTTATTTATCTTTCCCTATTCAGAATAAATACTTGAGTGGTGAACAAGTTATTCTGTATATGGAAGATGCCAGAATGTATGCTGTAGTGTGCATTGGGATGGGAAGTATTTGACAGAAGTTAGTAAAACTGGCGTACTAGGTAGATCTTTACACGCTATGATTAACTCCTTTATTTTGGAAGCCAGGTATACTTGGCTAAAGCCAGAATGTTATGTGCATTGTGCCAAAAAATGCACAGCATAGAAAAATGGACTTGCTGCTATTTTAGCAGCATTTTCCTTGTACAGATGCAACAGGACACCTGTTAAGCGCAGATATCTCACTGCATATTTACAAGAAAATAGCCCTGCCTGAAGCACTACTGCTTTGTAGAATAGCTGTTCCAGATTTTCTTTCATCATCTACTGTAAAATTTTGCATACATTAGGAAGGTGTTAGAATTATTGGACATAAATCCAGAATCAAGCATGCTATTGCTTTTATTGCTTAGAGGAAGAGGGTGAGGTCGTACAGATGACCATACTGTTTTATCAGTAATGATGGGACAGATGTCTGTTCTGGACATAGGCTTGACCCTGACATTTTAGTGGGCTGTATGTGAGGGTGTGACCATTATCCATGAGCACACTATTAAGTTTGTAACTTGGGGGTTGCCATGCATACAGGTTTGACTGTTTAGAACTTGGAGAATGGAAAATATGTCCTGTAGATGTAATCATGAAACTAGCATAACAAGTGGGCTGAGAAGTGGGGGTTAGCTGATCACAGACAAGCATGATGTTACCATTCTGTCAGCTGGAAGGGTGGACAAGAATATAATGATTAAATTAAACTGCAAGAGAGAAGAAGACAGGTTTGTATACTGCTTGTTTTTATAATAATTAGAGATGTAGATACTGAATAGCACAAAAGCACACAGACTGCAAATTGCCTAAAATTACCCTAGGAAACACTATTGTTACTTGACCTGGTCCTGCAGCAGGAAGGCAACCTCATAATTCATCTGCAGTGCTGAACATTATACTTACTATTGTTTTACTGTAATTTTATATATCAACTTCACACCTTTTCTTGTCCAATATCTGTTATTTTTAATTCTATAATTGTTGCCTGCAAACTTTCTAACGATGAAGCCTCTAAAGAGCCATCATCCAGATACTCCTGAGTGTGTTTGTGCTTTCATAGGCATCTCGACAATATATTTTTTTTATTTTGTGAACCTTAAACACACCCCTAGTGGAAAAGTGATCATTTAGTTTACCATGTGGATTACCTATGCCCCCTCAGTCTACATATGCATGCTTACCCACATGCTCCACGAAGGAGGGTATCATCACTGGCTTGGGTAGGCATATTCACATCCTCCTGACCTGACTCCCCACTACATGATAAGCTTCTGCTCTCTAGCAGAGCCCTATCTTTGGAGCTGTAGCATTAAATGGGCAAGAACTATCCCCCCCCCCCCAAAAAAAAAGCTTAGACAGCTTTCCTGCCTGCATCATCAGGCACCATACAAGCGACATTTGAAAACCCAATTCCATTTACAAAAATATGAGACTTTTATTCAGAATATCAAGTATACTGCTAAAAACAACTAAACATGCCTGCATTCTCTCACATTGTCCTTGTGAGCTTTTGCTGGTTGCTTTGGTTTCTGCCCACATCCCAAAGACATTCTGAAGATGAATTGCTGAACCTTCAGATTGCCCATGTTGCATGAGTTGAAAGTGTGTGTTTATACACATGCACCTTGGAATGAGCTAGTAACCTGTCCAGGGTTAGTTTCTTTGCCTTATGCCCACTGAATATTGGACTCTGGCTTCCTACCTGGCCCTGCACTGGATTAAGCAGGCATTTGGGAGATGAATTAATTTTATTATATTTATATGACTTTTTTGTTTCTATTTTTACCTATTTGTTGAGTCTGTAAGCCCACTGGACATGACTATCCCTCTGCTGGGGTGACACTGTCTGGGTAATTAATTTGCTTGGAGTTGTACAGTAAGCAAATGAAGAGTGAAGGAATCAGACTGTGTACTCTGAGCACAGGAATCACCTCATTAACAGATCAGAGCTTTAGTCCTCTGTACTACCTTCTTTGGTTGGAGAACTGGGAAACAGCCAGCTTGACAGTGGTGATGGGTCTTATGGAGAAATACTGTTAGAAATAAAAACAATCGTTATTTTTATTATTTATAATAGTTGTTGCTGTCTCCAACAGTTCTTTCACATTTTTAGACAGAAAACAATTGTTAGAAATTGAAAATTTCCACATAAAATTTCAAGATGTGTCTTTTCCATTACCTTGAAAAGTAATAACACAATATAAATGCTATAGATTAATGTAAAAAAAGTCTTGCCTAGAAAATCTTACTACAAAATGTCAAATCAATTCATACATGCATCACAGACCCTTATGGGAATCCCACCACCACCACCATTCTAACAGAAAAATATTGGTATCTTTCCAGATAATACCCTTTCCATTCAGAATCCAATAGTAATGATGACATCCAAAGTTTTAAAGCAGCTTCAGCTAGAGGTACTATTGCTATTAATGTTTTAATCCCCAGATTACAATTTATCCTACCCTTATCTCTCCACTCTCTGGTCATAATGCATTAGATTTCTTATATTTATTCATTTGCACAGTGCTGACAAACATTACTATGTTACTATCACAAGGGGTAAATGGCTTCCACTCTCTTCTGAGGCTACCTACTTTCTCAAAAGCTTAACATGTAAAATATTTACTGATAGCTTCCTCTCTTTTAGCTAATAATCTTTCATGACAGTACTTAATCCATGTGGTCCAATGTTACAGTCAAGCTGGCTAGACCCAGTTTTCATTAGCGGTTTGTGAAAACTCTTTAAAAAAATTGCCTAAAGCTCTTGGAACAAGTTTACAAAAGAAATTACTGCTTTGGAAAACCTTACTTAGTTGATATTAAAAATTAAAGAACACCTGGCCAGTGTATTCCATGTAAATGTTTCATGGAACCTGGTTTAACATATCCATTTATTCAACGTTTCCCAAAACATAAGATAAACTGTACTACATTAGTAAGACTTTCTTTGGACATATTGCATATATAGTTTATTTTGTAATCATTTGTAGTGGACTAATGGTTTTCTGTAATTTAGCTTGCTTAATTTTTACAAAAAGTAAACCTACTTTTAAGTCCATTTGTCCAGTGCATACTGTGCATGCTCCCTCAACATTTACTAAAAACAATGTATAGGTAGTTTTTAAAATCTGCCTACTTGTTACATTCCCAAAACACATTCTCGATTACCACTGTCTTTCCCATCAGTCCTCTAGCATTTGCTATATACTCGAGGAACATTTCTCAGATGCCTGCTTGGAGTATAAAAGTATCTATGCAAAATCTTCCATGCAAAAATACTAACCATCTGGACTTTATTGCATACTTGGGAGCCATAAAGAGCCATACAGGTGTCTTTGATAAATTGCCTTTCCAGTCTGTCTTCCCAAGCTTTACAACCTCTGATTCATTCTTGCAGTTATTATGCAATATTTTATATGCTTGTGTTGTGTATGTAGGCCTTAAATGCCTAGCTCTAAATTATCCCTACAGACCAGGTAATCCTAAACCACCTTGTTCTGTGGGGACACCAATTACTCACACTTAGATCTTCCCACTTCCCTTCCCAAATACGTTCCTTCAACTCTGTATTAATTACCCTCCACAACCTCTGCTGTGGTTGAAAAAAACTATGCCTGACTAGTATTTAAATTAAAGGGACTGAAAACACTTTCACTGCTTTTATTGCACTATTCATAATCAAGAGCTTCAACTTTTTCAGTTTTTATTTTATCTTTTGTTTCTTCCAACATGTCTCACCTACTATAACATAATCCATTTTAATTCATACATCATTTTATGTCCTCATAAGTATGGGTATTGCTGAAGCAGTTCACAAGTGTCTATGTAGTTTACCACTATAGACACTGTTTTATCTTCATTAATTTTATACCCAGAAAAGACCTGAAACTATCAATGTGTTCTGTAACATTGAAATTTCCTTTTATGGATTTATCAAATGCAAAATAATAGATTTTGCAAATAAAGTTAACTTTTCTTGAGTACCGTACCAGTTATAATCCTTGAAATTGAGAGTCCTTTGTTTTCTTTGTCACTGACTCTAATTATAAAGCAAATAACTGGCAAAGAAGAAAACCACACCTGCTTCCTCTGTTTAAACACAGCCTTTCGGAGAGGAACCCTCCATCCCACTTTAATTCTTGCTTCCTACCCTTCCTATATCTTTTTAATTACCTCTCTTATTCTGTCAGGGAGTTCAAATGCTTCCATTACTCTTCTCATAAAACCCCAGCTGATGCTCTGAAATGCTTTCTCTGTATCAAAACCCACCAATAATAAGAGCATCATCTTGGATGCTGTATCTATCTGCATCATCATTGTTCTGTTACTGTTTTCAAATGTTTGTCTGCATTCCACAAAACAAATTTTAAATACCTTTATTAAATTATTACTTAAGGCATAAATAGGTATACATTAACAGAAAAAAAAAGAAACCATAGTTTTTTTTCTGTTTACATACATTATACACCAACCCATATACCAGCTACACGGATCAATAAAGGCAGTCCTAGGTGTAGTGTATATACCACCAATAATTCATGCCAGCATTTTAATATTGATTCTGAAGAGGTCTCCGGTAAGGAGACAAAAGCGCTTAATCCTGCTCTACTTGTCTGCTTGATTGAATTTTGGAATAAACTACATTTATTTTGATTCGAGTCGGTTGTAGAATTATTGGTGGTATCTACACTACACCTAGGACTGCCTTTATTGATCCGTGTAGCTGGTATATGGTTTGAGTTATTTCCAGTTTTTTGTTACATTATACACCACATATCTTTTCTTTCTTTGTAACAATCATCAGTACATCATTACATAAATTGCTGAATTCCTGCCTTCCCTTAAACCTCACTTCTCCTCTTGAACATCATTGTGCACATATTTTTCCCATAATTTCTATGTAATGTGTTCCTTTCCTTTTTTTAAAGACCCCTCTTCCGGTTTTTTTCCCTCTCTTATGTTCATTACTTCAAATACATTTGATTTAGTCATTGATTTCCATTTTCTAGTAATTTTTTTTGGCAGCCAATAGAGTTAAACTTAATAAGGCCTTACTGTGTTCAGTCAATTTAGATCCTGTGCTCTAGCTGAAAAAAATAATTTTCTTAGTTACAGCCATTTGCTCACCCAATATTTGTGATAGAGCACTGTGCAGGGACTTTTCAAAGTGTAATGAGTTGGAAGATTAAAAAAAAAAACATATGTCTCCATTTATCTCTTCCCTGTCACACCTCCACCATTTGCTAACTACCTGAGGAAAAATTCTTTGAGGGCTGCTTAGAGTATAGAAATACCTATGAAAATACCTCCAAGGAAAGGCCCTAAACCTTCTGAACTGTTACATACTAGGTAGCCATACATATGTCCCCCAACTGTTTTCTTATAAACTACTTTTCCAGTCTCTCTTCACAATCTTTTCTGAAGTGTTCTTATTGAGTCCTATAGTTATCTTGCAATATTTTATATGCCCTGATAATTTATCCCTTTTTTAACAGCACTTTCCATTCTAGATTAGATAAAAACTCCATCAGAGCAGTTTTTTCATTAAGATTCCCTTATTGCTTTCCCTTTGTCTATACCCTGATATCAGTCCATGGTAGTGAAGGCAGTCAGTCTCTAGCATGTAGTCCAAACATCTTTTTAGCTTCATCACAGTCTATTTCCTTTCCCTCTCTAGCTGTTTGCCCTGAATACCTTGGTTCCTTGTCAATTTTCTCCAATAAATTTCATCCTCCTCTTGCCTTTTTTGTAAGCCTACTTGCAGTCATCCTTACTGGTAAAAGTCTCCTTTCTCCATTCTCATATTGCCTTAGGTCTTAGAATACTTTATGCTTCTTTATGAATATATGTTTTCTCTTCTTTTTAATTTCTCCAAATCTTTTGGGTTTCTAATACCATGATGGGAATGAACCCCATTCCTAAGTCAAAGTACGATTAAAGTTCATGAAATTAGTAATGTTTCACTCTTTGATGTCAGCCAAAAGTGCTCTTCGTAGCACCCGCAATGTGCCCAGTAATGACAACTCCTGCAATTCTTACTGAGTTACATGTATTAGTAGCATACCTAAATATGATTGTAGACTTTTTTTATAAGACCCATTGCTTCTATTACTATTGGAGCTATTTGGGTATATTTCTTCCACATTGCTCTCATTTCTGTTTGCAAATCCTGATATTTTATGGCTTTGTGACTCTTTGTATGCAGGACACTGTAGTCACTGGGTGTGGCGATTTCAATGATCAATGCTACTTTTTTTTTTTCTTGGACCACTATATTTTATTTATTTTACATTTGATAACCGGGAAAGTCCACTGGACACACGTCCTTTTTCAGTGGATGCCCTGGGAGAAAAGCTCCACAAATAATATAACAATTAACATAAATAAAGCACAATATTGTACCACAGTATAGAAATTGATTGAGAAAACATACATTGATACTATATAATTTAAAAAAATAATTGTACTCTCAAAATAGATATCATCCAGATAAATCAGATAGAAACATTGTTAAGCAGTATAAGGTAGTTTAAAATGTAGAAGTCATAGTGCACAGCAGTAGATACAGCAATCTATGGGTATTAAATGCTCAAAGTGGTGAGTAGAGATTGCAGTATAGTAAAGGTGGAACTAGCCTGGGCAAGTACAGGAACATAGCCATGTAGTATGGAGGTGAGTTCTTAGTGCTTTCTTAAACTGAGTTAGTGAAGAGGTGGAAGACACATTTGTTGGTAGTGAGTTCCATGTTTTAGAAATGCTATTAGAGAAGCGTGATTCTCCTGCTGTGTTACTGACTTTGGTTACTTCAAGAAGGAATTTATTACTGGAGTGAAGAGTTCTATTACAAGAGTAGGGATGAAGTAGGTTTTGCAGTGATGGTATTTTTTCTGGTTGTTTAAGGATTTTATGAGCAAACGTAAGTTGATTGTAAAGTAAGAATTGGGGGAACTCTAGCCAGTTAAGCTGCTTTAGAGAGGTGCAGTAGAGTGATCTGGATGGGGCATAAGAGACAAACTGAGCTATTTTGTTGTAACAGGAGTCTAGTTTAGCTAGGTCTGTCTTCCTGAGGTTAGTAAGAATTGGGGAACCATAGAGAAGTGTGGAGACCAGATGAGTGTGTGTTATGTTAGATTTTGTGTGTTTGGTAAAATACTATTTCTTTAAAGGCTGCCCAGCTTTTTATGCACCTTCTTAATGTTCTGGGTGATATGTATGTCAAATCTTAGTTTGTTATCGATCTCTACTCCAGTGAGTTTTGTGTGTGCTATGGGGGAAATGACAGTGTTATTTGATTTGATGTTAAAGGTGGGGTCTGTAGAGGTGGATCAAGTAGGTTTAAAGAGAAGTAGTTTAGTTTTAGAAGGGTTAAGAATAGGTTGAAACTTGCTAAGCCGTGTTTCAATAGAGAGGAAGGATCCTTGTGTAAGGGAGTGTAGTTCTTGTAATGAGGAAGCAACACAAATTAATGTGGTGTCATCTGCATATTGTATGACAGATGCATGAGGAGTGGAGGTGTAAAGGTTGTTAGTATATAGACAGAAAAGTAATGGGCCAAGTATTGAGCCTTGGGGTACTCCTAGGGTGACTGGAAGTAGAGGTGAAAGTGCTAAAAAACTGCTTGCTGACGACCAATTAAATAGCTTTGGAACCAAGTTATGGAGGATTGACTAAGTCCTAGATCAGTAAGGACCTTAATAAGTATAGATCTAGGATGGCAGCTGATACATATTTTCCATTGTTTCTGAGGAAGTTGACAGTATTGTAAAGGACATTAGAGCTGTGGTGGTACTGTGAAAGGGACGAAAACCGAGTTGAGTGTTAGAGAGGAGTTTCTGGGTTTGCAAATAGTCCATAATTTGGATGTGAATGCATCTTTCCATAATTTTGGCTATAGGGGATAGAATAGCTATCGGTCTATAGTTTGACAGTTCATTACCTCATTTATGTAGAGGAATAATATGGGATATTTTCCAGGTTTCAGGGACACAGACTTCAGACAGAGATCTATTAATAAGAATTGCTATTGGGTATGCAGTGGCATCTGCAGCTATTTTTACAAATTCAGCTGGTAATTTGTCTGATGCTAGGGTTGTGGGCTTAAGTTTCTTAAGGTATTTTTTAATCATATCAGTAGGGACAGGTTGGAAGTGAAATGTGTTGAGTGTTTGACAGGATTCTGTGGGAGAGGTGTTGTATTGGACATTTTGCTGGTTAGATAGGGCTAGGATGATTTCAGTAAAAAAACTGTTGACTTGTGTAGCTATGCTAATTGATGTGTCTGTTAGAATAGGGGAAGGGAGTACGACTATCTCCAGGTTGGAGTATTTTGTTAATGGTAGCCCAGAACTTTTGTGGGTTGTTTTGATATTTTATTTGTAGATTGTAGTAGTAGTTGATTTTGTCTAGTTTAACTAGTCTTACATTTATTGTGAAGCTCTTGGTAAGTTTGCTTAGTATCTTGGGATTTCATGTTTTGCCAGTAGTTCCAGGCTTTGTCTCTAGCTTTGAGGAGGGATCTAGTAGTCTTATGTAGCTATGAGGATGGGTTTGCTTTGATTCTGATGGTTCTAAGAGGGGCATGTAGGTTTAAGATATTTAGAAACATAGTATTGAAGTGTTTTATGGCTTCGTCTAGATCAAGATCTTTTAGTAGTGTCCAACTACAACATGTTTGGTCAGAAATAAAGTTGTTGGGGTTGAAGTTCTTTTTATTTCTTATTAGTTTGTAGGCTGTGCCTTAGGTCTGATGAGAACTCTAAGTAGAAAGGTTGGTAGATGGTCACTTAGACCATCAGGGAGGCAACCTACATGAGATGGGAGGGATGGTCTATTAGTGAGTATCCAATCAAGGATAGATTCTCTATTGGATGCTTTGTCAGTTCTAGTAGGTGACTGGATGGTAAAACCATGAAGGTTAATATGATTTGGTGGGGGAATACAAGTTACAGGTAAGTCAATCTATGTTAAAATCTCCCAGGATAATGGTTTCATTTTGCAGCGTGTTACATGACCAGTGTAGTAGGTTTTCAAGAGTGGGAATATTACTACCAGGTGTAAGTAGCAGCCTATAATGTTAATTAGTTTTTTGAAGTTAAGTTTAATTTGGGTACAGATTAGTTCTTCATTGAGATATTCTAAGTACAATTTCTCTACTGTAAGATGATTTTTAAATAGTACTGCAATGCCACCACCTTTTTTGCCAAGTCTGTTCTTTCAGTTTTCTAAAACCTATCTTTTGAATTGTTGGTAATGGATTATCCCATGTACAAATGTAATTAATTTCAAGGGGCCCCATCCCTGCTTCAGTATGGGGAATATATAATCTTGGCATGCACTGATTTTTATAAATCATTTGGTAAGCATGAATCATTCTTCTTGTTTTCCTATCTAATCTATCCAACATGTTTTGGGGCCAGTCATTCACTCCAAAATTATAAGGTAGGATAGGAAGAGCAAATTGGCTTATAGCTTGGATTTTGTTCCTAGATGACAGTGCTGTTTTCAGGATTAATGCAAGTCTTCTGAAATATTCCTTACTAAATTTTATTCACATTTGTTCATGTTTTATTGTTCATCCTTCATCAATTCCCAAATATTTGTACACTCCTCCTTGCTCAAGTTCTTTTATATCACATTCTTGTCCCAAACTGATGTTTTCCTGGTGTTGCAGTTTTCCTGCTTTAAAGATTTATTTTGTACATTTATTAAGACCAAATGACATTCTTATATCATCTGAAAAGGTTTTGGCAACTTGCAGTTGTGCTTTCAGTTACTCATCTGATGAGCTATACACTTTTAAATCATCAACAAAGAGAAGATGAGAAGTTCTTACACTTTGTTTTCTATGAGCCAAATTATAGCCATGACCTAAGCTGTTAAATAGACAGCTTAATGGGTTAAGGGCAATGTAGAATAGCAGTGGTGACAGAGAATCACCCTGGAATATCCCCATTTGAATTTTTATCCCTGAGATAATAATTTGTCCTTTATCATGGCTTAATTGCAAACAGAACCAAGACGGTCTCCTCCAATAAAAGGAACCCAATCTGGCGGTCCCTTGCCATAAACAAACTATACAACAGAAAGAAGAAACTGTTGCAAAAAAAGAGAAAAATTCAGGATGCAAAAAACTCCCTTACCAGCCTCAGTAAGAAGCTGAGATCCCTCATAAAATCCTCCAAAGCTAGTTACGAAAATAAAATTGCCAAAGATTCAAAGGACAACCACAAGGCATTCTATAGTTATGTCAAGAATCTAAATGGCAGGGGCGTGGCCAAGGATGAACACAGGATAGCAGCAGATTTCTTCAGCTCCACCAATTTCATTACACTGATAGGAATTAATTACTTAAAAAAATAATTTTTGAAGTAATTTTCTTTCTAAATATGTTTGTTTTATATAGTTCTTGAACTATATCTAAAAAAGAAAGGAAATTTTAACAATATTCCTGTCAGAAATCACTTTGGAAATTTTCCTGTCAGTTTATCAGTCTGAAATGAGTTCCAGTAAGACAAATTCTCAAGACTCCAGCATCAAGAAAGAACTTCAGTCTCTGATAACTATAATCCAGCAACTTACTGCTAAGATGGATAAAATGGATACTAAAATTGATACCTTCATAGAAAAAACTACAAAACAAATAGACTTGTTACATATAGACCTGCAACAACAGAAGATCCAGATGACAGGCATAGAAGAAGCTGTGAATGACATGGAAAATAGAATCCAAGAAGAGGAAATCAACATTGAGTTTCTGCTGAAACAAAATACACATTTACAAACAAAGCTGGATGACCTGGAAAATAGATCTAGGCAATAACATTAGGATTTTTGGACTGCCAGAAAATATTGAAGGTAACAATATTACTTGTTTTTTAACAACATGGCTCCCTAAAACTTTAGACTTACCAGAAGCATTCTCTTTTGGTATCGAAAGAGCACATAGATCTATAGCTAATACTAACTCTAACAAAAACTATCCTAGATCAGTTAAAGTTAGATTTCTATCATCTTTTGATAAAGAGATGGTTCTTAAATCTGCTTGGGCTAAAGCTCCTGTTAAGATTAATGAGACAACTGTGCGTTTTGACAATGACTATTCTTCCTTGGTAATAGCTAAAAGAAAAGTTTTTCTGCCACTAATAAGGGAGCTTAAAAAAGCACAGTTTAAAACATACCTTCTGTCCTGCCAAGCTAAAAATCTTCCTTCCTGATGGTCCTAAAATTTTTGATGACTTAGACTCTGCTTTACTATTTATCAAAAAAAATAAGATTTTGGATAAAATAGAGGAAATGGAATGGGCTAGTCCTTCATTAAAGAGACTGGCAACTGAAACTTCATGGAAGACTTCAGAGAAGAAGAAGAGACTAAAAAACAAATGATTTGTTCTATGTTTTTTTTTCTTTTTTTTTTCTCTCATCATTTTACTTCATTATTAATCTTTTTAAATATAGTTCCTGCATTTCCAGAAAGCCACAAATATTCTGAAAAAGATTTAATCAAAGTTATTCTCTGTGTGCAAAGAAATGTTTTGTTTCATAACCAGTCAAAATATCTGAGGAACTAATAACAAGCTATTATTCAATTTGTTTCTCTTTCTGAAAAAGAGAAGTAAGGTCAGTAATTTGATACATTTTTTTTTCTTTTTTTCTCCTTTTCTTCTTTTCTTTGTTTAAACAATGACATTCTATTTAGATTATGTAGTGGGTAAAGGGTGGGGAGGGCAGGGAGAGAAGAGTAATGAAAATATGATAAATGGAATAATAACATATTTATTCCTTGTAGAAGTTTATATGTTCTTCAAATGCTATTCCTAATTATACTTTCTTGATTATACTGCTTATGCTTATTTGTAAATAATCTGTCATGCTTTAACTAATAATAATTAGAACTAAATAATAGTAAATAATATGTTTTATTTTAACTCTATTAATATAAACAGTAAGTAATATTCCATTGTATATACTTCTTATAGCTTTCTCTTACATTTTTTTTATTTCTGCTTTACACTCTTTTATTTTCTACTCTCTTTTTCTTTTCTTTATTCTTTCTCTTTATTTTTTTTCATATTAATATATAGAAATGCTTTTAATCATATAGACACAGTAAATAATAAGATTTGCATAAAAATTGAGTTGGGACAAAAATATTGAGTTTTATTACTTATTAATAACTTTGGGCTTAATTTCACTTACATAGAGGCTGTAATAACCTGTAAAATACATCGCAAAGGTTTTGTCATGTTTAGATGCATTTACACTGCTAAATGAATGTTTGTCACTAGTTTTTAACAAGTTTCCCGCCAAAATGTTAAGGGAGACAGTCTGGGATGTGGGCTACCTCATGAACAGTGTCCTCGAGTTGTTTCAAAAGCTTCATCTCTCAGAATTCTCACAGAGAAGCTGAAAGCAGTCAATTTGACCTTTGACCCAGATATCACACTGACACATTGCAGATTCAGGAAGAACACTCTACCAGGAAGTAGAACTGATGCAAATGCGAATATGTGAAGGAAAATGAACTCTTTAACATCTAAATGTGAGTTATTTTATATAATTACTTAAATATCTATGTTATAATTCATAAAATGTCAGTTATAATGATTTTAAATGATGCAGTTTCTTGTAGTAAGTAAATGTCTTATTTTAGAAGGCATAGAAAATGAAACATTTATTCAATTGTTTTTGAAAATCTACTTGACTGCAGCATACTAATCTGTGTTAGAAACTTAAGTTCCAAACATATACATTACTATAACTCATTTAATTCATCTGATTGACAAGCATAAATAACTTTATAACTCTATTCTGGAAGAAATTGTCATGTGATATATTTTAAAGCAGTAGTATAGACATACAAAATACAGATGGCTTTTTTTTACAATAATGCAAGTGTTTCTGAGAATTTGCATAACTATGCAGTATGATTTATAACAATTTCTATAAATATAATATTTTATTCTATTGACAATAATGAGTATGAGTAAAATGCTCATATACAAGCAATTCAAGGTTTTTTTTGGAAGCTGTTGACTGCATTTACATGACAGAAAATAGATGCATCTTAATATATGTAATGTCTGAACCATATTAGCCAAAGTTTTTGATTTAAATGAATGTTAGAACTTATTTTTACATACTTTGAATAAATTAATATGTAAATATGCCTTCTTTTTTTTTCTCTCTTTCTTTCATTCTCTCTCCCTCTTTCACGTCTTTTATTTCTCTCTCTCCTCTTGGTTCCTAATATCAAGATTATTTGAATGCTATTTGAATACAAGTGTATTATATTACATAGATGTATATAGTAGTATGAATAGTTTTAAAAAAAAAAAAGTTTATTTTAGTTTATATGATGCTGTTTTATCAAATGTGTAGTCTTGTCTTGCTAGATAATTGAATTGAAAGCTGTTAATTTAAGTTAAATATAACCAGTATTAAATTGATAAGGTGGTAGCTGAGGTACTGCTGCTTAGGGTAGGGGGTTAACTTGAGTGGTAAATACTACTCTAAGTTGGAGTTTTAACTCCAGGCTGGATGCAAGGTTTAATCCTTACATTATTTTCACTTGTTCATTGTTATATGTATATAGTTTTGACATCCACAATATATTTTGTACACTCATTGTCACTACAAACAAAATTGAATCCTATACAAAATCCCATAAGAGATTCAATGAATACAGCTATATTTAAAGGTACACCTAAAGGAGGAGATGTAACATTACTTATGTTGTTATTTGTTATTTTGATCATAAGATTCTTAAGTTTTAAAAATGCCAAATGACATCTTTAAAAGGAATTTCTTTAAACATTAATGGATTGAATAATCCGTGTAAAAGGGCAAGCCTAATAAGATACATTAATTTACATAAGGCCAACTTAGTCTTCCTGCAAGAAACTCATCTCTTGAAAAAAGATATTGATAAACTAGCCACAAACAAATATACAGTATTGGTTAGTTCAGAGCACACTCAGAAAAAAGAGGAGTGGCTATTTTATGGAATAAAAGTATGCCCATTCCTAAAACCATTAAGTCTTATCAGGATGACAAAGGAATGTTTTGTATGGTTACAATACAAATTAATGGGAAGACTTACACTTTAATTAATGTATATTGGATACCTGGAATTGGTATTAATACAGTGAAACATCATCTTGATAAGATCATATCATTCTCTATAGGAGATATTATTTTAGCTGGTGACTTTAATTGTATACTACATGAAAGTGATACTACCGCTATAGGAAAAAGAAGAATTACATCTAATGCAAAACATTTAAATGATTTTGCTAATTCTTATCATTTGAATGATGTTAATAATCAGATAGATTCAAAATCATTACCATACACCTTTTTTTCTAACAGATACAAAACTTATTCAAAAATAGATAGGGTCTTTATTTCTAACCAGATGGTAACAGATTTAATTAATTCCAAAATCATTTCATGTCCTATATCTGATCATAATTCAATTGTTTTTGAATTCATGATAAAAAATACTCATAATGTTCAGATCTAAAGGATACCAGCATACTTAACTCAACTAAAAGACTATAAAGAATATATACTTTCAGAAGTAAAACATTTTTTAGACATAAATAATACTCCTGAAGTCTCCATTGTCTATGTTTGGGATGCCTTAAAATCATATCTATATGGACAAAGTATCAGATGGTATAATAATAAAAGGAAATCTTGGGATAAGGAATTGTTCGATATTCAAAGTAAATTAGACTCTTATAAACATAATAATAAAGAAAATATTATGGACAAGAAAGTTATTGAAGAAATAAACAAACTAAATGAGAAATACAAAGAAATTTTAACTCATAAAGTTAAAATAACTTTAGAGAAATACAAGTTTTTGTCTTATTCAATAAGCCCCAAATACTTACATAGACTTAAAAATAAAACAAAAAGGTTGAATAAGCAAAACCATATCAAAGAAATCTTTTCTCTAAGGAAAAAGAAGAATGTTTCTAGTATACCAGAAATACTAGATGAATTTAGAAATCACTTTCACAAAATTAACCATAATAACATTAACATGGAACCTAAAGATAAAATAAAGGAGTTTATAACCACAAACATGAATAGAAAGCTTAATAAACAACAGATTAAACTATTGGACAAAAGTATTTCATATACAGAGGTTATTACACAAATAAATAAGCTTAAATCAAACAAAGCACCGGGTAATGATGGTATTATACCAGAGATATATAAAATCCTTTCTAAAAGTACATATTCATTAATACATAAGGTTTTTATTTTGGCCCAAACTGAGTTAATAACCCCCATCTTGGCAATATACATTTATTTCGCCAATTTTAAAACCTAATAAAGATCCACCTAGATGTACTTCATATCGGCCCATCTCATTACTTAATGTTGATTATAAAATGTTTATGAGTATTTTTGCTGATAGATTGAAGACAATCATCCCCGGCATTATAGATATAGATCAGACAGGCTTCATTGTAAATAGAAATACTTTTGATAATATAAGAAGAACTTTAACATTAATTGATTTTGCAAATAGGAAAAAGAAAGATTTAACACTTATTAGTCTTAATATAAGTTCAGCATTTGATTCAGTAAGTTGGGTCTATCTGTTTACCTTACTGAAGTGTACAAACTTCTCAGATGCATTTGTAAATCTAATTGAGCATTTATACAAAGGAGCATTGGCTTATATTAAGGTAGGAACATATGTTTCACAAAAAATACCCATTTTTAAAGGTACAAAACAAGGATGTCCACTTTATCCACTATTATTCACTTTAGTAATGGAGCCTTGGGCTAATTTGATCAGAAACAGTACTGACATAGAGGGTTTTGAAATAGATGAAAATACGACATCCAAAATTCAACTTTTGGCAGATGATGTTCTAATTACATCAGCAGGATCTAATTCTTCTATGCAGTCTCTATTTGATAAAATGATGAATTTTAAAAGTATTTCTGGTTTAATATTCAATGAAGAAAAAACTAAAATACTACCTATATATACACGAAAAAATATTCTCATTAGTGATTTTACTAAATATGTACCCAATGCAGGTCAGATAACTTATTTAGGTATAATACTATCTAAAGATATTAAATCTATTATATATAATAATTATAATACCTGTTTTCTTAATATACAAAATCTTTTTAATACCTGGAATAATATGTTTTTTACTATGGAGGAGAGACTTACAATTATTAAAATGATAATATTCCCCAAAATGTAATACTTAATACAATCAATAATACTTCCACCTACAAAAATAATTATCAAGAAACTGAATACACTAATGTTAAATTTCCTATGGGCACCTAATAGACCTAGGATTGCATTAAAGAAACATACTAATAGCTGGTCTTAAGGTGGTATTTCTTTTCCAGACTTTAATTTATATACTATCTCTTCTATTGTACAAGTTATTACTTTATTGATAGATCAGTCATATGTCGCAAAATGGAAAGATTATTAGGAACTAATTAGTATGCACTTCATGAAAATCTCCTTAACACATAAAAATATGATTGTAAATAACTCCATGTTATGGTTACTAAAGGAATTTTGTACTTCACCTATTACACCTAAACATATGGTTTGTTACCCATTAAATATTATTATTAGCTATCATAACTTTATATTCATGCACCCTAAGTATAGGGAATGGAATTTTATTATATTCCCTATAATGTATACTCAGGGTATGCTTTTGTCATCTACTTCTGAAGGAACTCATTTAGCTATAGATAATGATCTAAAGTACTGGTATCAGTTGATATCTGATAATAAAGTTAAAAATCTAGATTTCTTAAAACAAGAATTTGATTTAAGAGAAACTTGCTGGTTAGAGGTTCAGACCTTTAGACAACATCTCATTAATAAAATAGATCTAATGTCTATAACAGTTAAAGAATCTATTCCAACACTGATTGATTACTTGATATTAAATTTACAACATAAAGTTTCTGATAAAGGTAAACTTTCATACATACATAAAATTATTAGACAAGAAACCTTTTACAGTGTAGATACATACTGGAATTATTTCACTTCTATTAATGGGGACCCACCAAATCAACAAGATAAACAATATATATATTAGAATCTGCCTATAGAACTACGTCTTCCATTGTCTGGAGACTTTATACATGGAAATTTTTACATAGATCTTTTTATACACCTTTGATGATGAATAAAATAAATAATAAAGATAATCTATGTAAGATATGTAATGTAGAAATTAATGCTGACTGGGCTCATATGTTTTATGACTGTATAAAATTGAAAGAATACTGGAAGTCAATTAATGAATTTTTGCAGGCTCTTTTTACAGATAATTTCATTATTTCTAAATCTCTTATATTATTCAACACACCTGTACCTCAAAGTGTTAAAAAGGTTAAGCTTCCCTTGTTATGGTCTATTCTAGCAGTGGCTAGGAAAATAATAACCAGAAATTGGATTTCAGATACACCTCCTTCGTTCAATGAATTTAAAAATGTTATGAATATAGTGTGCCATATGGAAATAAACACAATTAGGTCAAGAACAACTAGAAAAACATATTATATTGTATGGGATAATTTACAAAATTTGTTAAAAAAATCCTAATTTCAATAGCATGGTATTTTAGTTTAATTAATTGATCTGATTGTAGTGGATGTCTTTGTAAATACTTTAGTTGTTTTGTTGAATGTTGTAATCATAACCAAAAACAAAGCACCAGTTCTACAATGAAAAGGCTCAAAATGAAAGTCGAGGTTTAATAGGGCTTGTAAACACATCACAGCAATCCACAGTACACAGAAAGAGTACGCAGTGTAAATCGCATCAAACGTTTCGTCAAACCTTCTTCAGACAATACAAAACACATAAAACCACTTGTCTGTTACTTAAATACAATTAAATAAATGCCCACAAACCAATAGAATAAGTAGGTTAATTAATTACATAGTAGTAAATATAAAACCTATAGTGTGCCATTTTCAATACTAAAAAAGAACACTAAGTCAATGAAATGTCCCAAAATGTTGATTTTGACACATTTGTGGAATATATAAATGGGACAACTCAATTTCTCCAATTCACAAGGAAATTTGACATTAGAGAGACATTTTACTTGGATGTCAATATTACCAAGGCTGACGACACATTTGTTTCCAAGGTACATAGAAAGGAGACATTTTCAAACACTTATTTGTATTTTTCTAGTTCGCACCCGTTTCATCAGAAAAAAAGTGTATTGAAAGGACAACTAGTCCGAATATGTAGGATGACTTCTGATGATGAAACTTTTATTAAGGAATGTGATACCTTGTACAAGATGTTCACTCAAAGAGGCTACCCAAAAGTATTATTTGAGGACATAAAGAATGAAGTCCTTGAGGGGAGAAAAACTAGATTTGCACCAATACTTGGTAAGTCAGAAGTTGTAGCGGGAACACATTCAGGTGGGGACCCTAAAGAGGGATTTGTTTCAGGTCTTATTACCACTTATGATGGTCAATCTAGTATAGTGAAAAAAATCTTTGAAAAGGAATGGATTAATTTTTATAAAGTCTCGGACCTTGGTCATATTTTTGAACATGACATCAAATTTATTTATAAGAAAGGTAATAACATAAAAGGAATTATAGAGAGGAGTTCTAGAGGAATTACTGACAAAAGAAAGAAAAAAGCTGGGGTTTTTAAATGTGGTGCCTGTAAGTATTGTACATACTTAAAAACAGGTAATAGCTGCTATTTAGTTGCAAGAAACAAAACTTTGACATGTAAATCCTTTGTTAACTGTAACACAAAAGGGATCATTTACATCGCTTTGTGTAAGAACTGTAACGCCTTTTATGTGGGTAAAAGCGAAAGAAGAATTAAACAAAGGATTTACGAACACACATATGATATCAGAACATCATGTGCCAATAATTCTCTGTACAAACACACATTAATTTGTAAGGATTCTAGTTTTGAATTTTTTGTTGTGGAGGTAGTACCCATTGACCCGAGAGGGGGAATGTGGGAAACATTATTAGAATACAGAGAATTATTTTGGCAGATAATTTTAGAATCCAATAAATACCCTGGGATTAATGACATGTTTTCTTTAGCACCTGTTTTAAAATTAAGGGCAGCTAAATTATAACAACTTATATTTAAAAAGTTTACAAATTAACACTAATATATTATAACATTTTTTACCATTATTTTTATTACTTTTTAAATATTGGAAGTTGCAATATCAAATTTTGCCAGTAGAGTGTAGTATTGTTTTTATTTATTCATTCATTAACAATTGTTCATTAAAAAATTTCTTGTGTAAGTTTTTATAAATGACCATATTTTTAAATTCGTTACCATGTTTTAATAAGTATTTATTAAATTCAATAACATATATTGCTTATCCACTATGTAGATAGGATATTTTGGGACATTTCATTGACTTAGTGTTCTTTTTTAGTATTGAAAATGGCACACTACAGGTTTTATATTTACTACTATGTAATTAATTAACCTACTTATTCTATTGGTTTGTGGGCATTTATTTAATTGTATTTAAGTAACAGACAAGTGGTTTTATGTGTTTTGTATTGTCTGAAGAAGGTTTGACGAAACGTTTGATGTGATTTACACTGCGTACTCTTTCTGTGTACTGTGGATTGCTGTGGTGTGTTTACAAGCCCTATTAAAACTCGACTTTCATTTTGAGCCTTTTCGTTGTAGAACTGGTGCTTTGTTTTTGGTTATTTGTCAAGCCGGCACCTTCCTTTGGATATAGTAGAATGTTGTAATCATATCTATTTTTAATTACTTGTATAAAATTGTTATGATATTTCTCTTGTATGTTAAAACAATAAACCTGTTTTGAAAAAAAAAAGAATCTAAATGGCAATGCTCAGATCTGCTCTGGGCTACAACAGAATGGTATTAAATATACTGATCCCAAGGATGTTGCCAATATCCTGGCAGATTGATTCAGTGCCAACTTCATCCCCCTCTCACCCCATAAAGGGCCAGTCTCAATACCAAAAGATTGCCAAATTCCGGTACTCACGGCCACACAGGTAAAAAACGCACTCTCCAAAGCTAAGAATACAGCATCCATGGGACCAGACGACATTCCGGGCTGTGTACTACATGAACTACAAAATGAACTGGCACCTCACCTAAGTGTCATGTTTAATCATAGCCTCACCTCAGGCTTTGTACCCAATGAGTGGCGCACAGCTACAGTTATCCCACTCCACAAGGGGGGATCCACCTTGGATCCCAGGAACTATCATCCCATCAATCTGACAAGCCTGACTTCCAAAGCCGTGGAACGCATTATCATGGAACTTATAAACAAAGACATTGGCAACCTTCAAACTCTAGACCCCACCTAGTTTGGCTTCGTAAAGGGCCGATCTTGTCTCGTCAACCTGATTGACTTCTTCAAATCAGTCTCCAGAGCCGTGGATGAGGGTAAGGCAGTCCACACAGCCTATCTGGACTTTGCCAAGGCCTTCGACACCATCCCCCACTCTGGAATCATAGATAAACTTACTAAGCTGGGCATTAATCCCTATATCACTCGATAGGT
Organism: Protopterus annectens; assembly: GCF_019279795.1. Taxonomy (NCBI): domain Eukaryota; kingdom Metazoa; phylum Chordata; order Ceratodontiformes; family Protopteridae; genus Protopterus; species Protopterus annectens. The sequence goes on from NC_056738.1 coordinate 456,431,575, forward strand.
TGCCAACTGGCTTACTGACAGAACCCACACTGTAAAAGTAGCCGACTCAAAATCCAGCTCCAGACAAGTGGCATACCTTAGGGTTCAGTCCTGCGACCGCTCTTGTTTGGCATCTGCTTTTCTGAAGTAGAGGCAGCATTAAGGGACTCTGGCTAACAAAGTTTGCAGATGACTGCAAATTGGGAGCAATTACTGATTCCCCAAATGATGTGGCCGTTCTACAAAAGGACCTTACAGAAACAGATGCTTTGTGCCAGAGCCATGTGCTCAAGCTCCATGACAAGAAATGTATAGTTATCCCCTTTGGGAAAAAAATATGTACCCTTGAATTACCACATAAGTGGCAGTGCACTAAACACCGAAAGTGTGATAGGGGACTTAGGGACACAGGTGGACAGTGGTCTCACCTTCAATAACCACATAGCTACAGCAGTCAGGAAATCCTTCTATGTAGCACACCTCATCACTAAGGGCTTTTCATCCAGAAAAAAGGAGGACATTCTCCCATTGTACTCATCCCTCATTAGACCCATTATAGACTACAACACCCTGTTTGGAATGTACCTCACAAGACATCTGCAACAACTGGAAAGGCCACAGAAATACCTCACTAAAAGAATCACAAGCCTAAAACCGATGCCCTATGCTGACCGTCTAAAAAAAACTCTAGCTATACTCTGTCGCATATCGTCTACTCAGAGGCGATCTCTGCTTAACATACAAGGCCATGTCAAACCCAGTGCTGTTGGACATGCTACACTTAAATCCCAAACCCTCAGAGCTACACACTCCGGGGATTTAAACCTGGTCATCACAATGAATAAAACATGCTGGAGGGATAAGTTCCTGACCCAGAGACTCCCCATACTCTGGAATAGACTTCCCATACATGTCAAGCTGAGCGCCTCCTTGGCCCTCTTCAAAAGAAACCTTGACGATTGGATGGAAGGTAGGAAATTCACCCCGGGGATCACACCAGTTACCCTGCTAGAGAGGGGACCAGGGAAGTAAATATTGTGGGAAGGAATAGCCAGGGAATTGCTATGGCTAGGCTTGTATAGGCCCTGGGGCCGATAGCCTAGTACCAACCTATTGTCTGCCACTGTTTCATGGTTACTGTAATGTAGTCTATCAGTGTAGGATGTATCTTGTACATTTTCAAGCACTCTTTTATCCCCAAATGTGGGATACTGTCAAATGCTTTTTTGTAGTCAATCCATGCCATACTTAGATTCTTCCCCTTTTTACAGTTCACTATGACTTTATTTAACAACAAGTGATCCTTTGTTCCATTTCTTTCTTTTATTGCCCTTTTGTTCTACTGCCATAATTGAGTTTTCTTCTAAATGACTATAAACTCTGTCGGCATCAATTCCCGTGTATAGTGTATATGTCGTCAGAAGGGAAGTAATTGGTCTATAAATTTTAGGGTTGCTTGCAGGTTCACTCTTAAGTAGGAGCATTGCTTTTTCTGTTGTTAGCTAGGTTGTTGTCTGTTGGGGGTGTGCATATAAATAGTTCATACTCATGGCTAAATCTTGTGTAAAGATGTTAATACTTTTAGCCAAAAGCTAGGTACTACATCTAGGCCTAGAGTTTTCCAATTAGAGGCTTTTCTTAACTTTATTTCAATCTCTTTGGCTGTTGCTTCATCCCATTTTATATCCTGTACCTTTAAACTTCTTGGTCTTTCTTTACCTTCTTCTATCCATTTAGCATCTTTGTTATGTTCCACAGGATCTTCATAGGTATTGCTCCAAAAGGCATCTATTTCTTCTTTTGTTGGCGGTCTTTCAATTCCTTTTACCTTGTTTCCCAGTACTCTGTAAAACATTTTTGGGTCATCAATAAATTGCTTATTTTGTACTTTTTTTTATATTTATCTTCATATCTTCTAAGTTTTTCCACCTGTGCTGAAACTTTTAGTTTATTTGGGATAGTGCAAGATAGATCCTGGGTCTCTTCTAATACTGCACATTGCTTTTATCACATCTATCTATGTCCTTCTATTCTCAAGTTGCAGTATTAATTACAGTAGGGAGGTTGCTCCTTGCAGTGCCGCCATCTGGCCAGTATACCAAAGTCTTTGCTCCTGGAGGGTACATGTGACGTCCCTTGTCAGGGCCATAAACTGACGTAAAGTATAAAAGTGATGTCTGCACGTACCCTCTTCAGAATTTTTCTGTCGCAGTGAACGTCGGACTTCTGTTTGCCAGTTCCAAAAGCAGATCGTGTTTTCAGATGACTGGTTAAAGTTACACCTCTAGACCAGATGACCGCTTCATCAGCCGATACAGATAAGTGTACTGTTGAGTTTTTTTTTTTCCTTTTGATTACTGTTAAGACATGCATGTCAACTAGAAAGGAAAGTGTGCTTGTGGGAGACAAATTCTTCACAAGGACACGCATGAAAAGTGCATATTTTGCTTAGGTGAGGCCCATGACCATACGTCCTGCCCCATTTGCAAATCTTTCATCCCAAAACACTTTGCTGACATTTGGCTGCATTAAAACTGTATTTGGAAAATCAAAGATTACGACGTCTTGCGCTCGGTATGGAAGGGGGAGTAGGCCCATCTGACGAGCCGCCAATGGAGAAGGCAAAGAAAATCAGGCCAGAATCCCACGCTGTGCCTCAGGTGTCCGAGCAGATTCTTGAGGCAGATGAAAGCCTGGGATCTTCTTTGACCTCCATTTCCAAACCAGGCCTGGGAGCTCAGTGGAAGCTGGGATGGCAGAAACTTTAAGTACGTCTACTGAAGCTAATCAGTCATCAGATCCTGATGGTGGAGGGGAACCACGACTCATTCAGTCGGAGGGCCCTGCTCCTACACTTCTACCCAAACAGATGTCAGCTCCAATTCTTTCTCCACCAGCTACTCCTTTGAAGAGAAAACAAAAAGTAAAGCATCATGAGCCTCAACTGTTTGCTGGATGGGAAGTATTCTCACAAAGTCCTCTTTAAGGCATTTCAAACCTTGCAGACACAACAATTACCACCTGGCCCCTCTCCTCCATCCCCTTTAGAGGTACCTGAGGAAGACTACTCTTCAGAGGAATCTATTACTTATGAATCACAAATAGACTCCCCCAAGGATTTCATTACCCCAGAGGAAGAGGCCTCCATTACTCCTGAGTCCCCAGGGGAAAATTCACCTTTGGAGACACAATCTCTCTCATGAGGGAACATTTTAAGTGACAAGCATCAGAAGTATCTGACACCAAGAATAGATGCTTTGAGCTATTACAAATGGAGCAACCATCTCTTTCTGCTGTGCCCCCCCTGCTAGCTGCTTTCCATGATGCATTCTTGGATGCTTCTCAGGCCCCAGACTCACAACCACCACTGGCCTCAAAACGTCTGGACCATTTCTATAACGTCCCTCAGGAAACCCATTTCCTTTTTAAAAATCCTCCAGCAGACCCATCAGTTATTGTAGTCTTTGCTGACAAAATATCAAGACAATTGCCTTCTGCTACTCTCTACCTCATGGATAAAGACAGCAAATTCATGCACAGACTGGGGAAGAAAGTGTATACCTCCTCTACTCTGGCTATAAGAGCTCTCAACTACCAAGCACATATGGCTAGGTATGTCCTGGATACCATCACCAAAGCTTCTACCCTCCTCTCTGAGGCTCTTAACTCTCCCATTACAGCCCAAATCAACACCCTACTTTCCACAGCATACAAGTGACTAGGCACTCCATCAAGTGCAGTTATGATGATGTGGATCCTCATCAAAATTTGCTGCATCAGGATCAGTTCTGAGGCAATATTCCTGGGTGAGACTACAACCTCTCCCTATGGATGTATAAACAAAATTGCTTGATGCATCCCTGGACAATAAGGCCCTGTTTGGCCACGCTTCAGCAGAGCTTCTCAAATCCCTTCAAGAAAAGGGTAAAGAGCTACAAAACCTTAAACATTTACTGGTATCCCCTATACCCAGATACCACAGGAACTACCCACAAAAACCTTCCTTTGTTAGAAGACGGTCCTTGCACCCAGCTCCTCAGTCAAAGGGGAGTAGACAACCAAGGAATAGCTCTACTCCCAGCTTTGCCACCAACTCTCCCAGGTTTGCCACCAACTCTTCCACCATACCCTTTCAGAGTCAGTCTGACCAAACCAGACCACCTCCACTGTGACTTACCACCCTTAGACCCAAACACCCCCCTATCCATTCATCTCACCTTCTCCCTACCCTCCTGGTGGATATTTACATCAGAACAATGGGTCCTCTCCATCATTCAGAGGGGATATTTCATGACTAGGTGAATGTTACCACCCTTGCAGGGTATTCCTTGACCACCTACATACCAAGCCCACCTTCTCCCACCCATCAGTCAACAACTTCTAGCTCAGGGCACCATAGAACAGGTACCCTACCCACAAAGAAACATAGGCTTCTACTCCAGAATGTTTCTGGTACCAAGGAAAGATGGCACATGGAGGCTAATTCTAGACTTATCTTTCCTCATCCTCTTTCTCAAGGTACCCAGTTTCAAAATGATTACCTTACCACTCATACCAGCACATGCTTTCATGGTAGCCCTAGATTTGAAGGATGCCTACCTGCACATTCCTATACATCCATGTTACAGGAAATTCCTCTGCTTTGCAATAGGTTCTTGCCATTTTCAATTCTCTGCCTTGCCCTTTGGACTCTCCACTGTTCGTCAAGTGTTCACAAAGTGTCTAGCGCCCTTCATTGCTCACTGCAGGACTTGGTATACAGATATACCCATATCTAGATGACCTGCTCATTCTTCATCAAAACCACCAAGTACTACTACTCCACCTACAACAGGTAATTTCCACACTAACTCAATTAGGATTTACCATAAACCACAAAAACTCTCACCTGACCTCCTCTCAAGACCTGGTTTTCTTGGGGTGTAGGATCAGAACAGACAGAATGAAAGCCCTCATTCCAGACCAAAGAATCCTAGACCTTTGTCTGTACTTCAAAAAACTCCTCACCCACTCCTCCTTGCTGGCTCAGGAATTCCTAAGAATGTTAGGACACATGGTATCCCTTATACCCATGTTGCATCTGGCAAGACTCCACATGCAAAAAATCCAGTGGATCCTAAAAAAAACTTGTTGAGCCAACACTCCCAGCCCCAAGACTCACCCCTTTCCCTACTTCACTGTCTGAAATGGGAACTACAATGGTGGGATATCAGCACTTCACCTCCACCAAGGAACCCCATCTACAGGTTCCAGCCCCCCCTACAACAGGTCTCCACAGACACTTCAGACTTGGGGTGGGGTGCAGTACTACTAATAAACCAGAATCAATTCTCTGTGCAAGGCAGATGGGCCAACCTAAGACAAAAGGGCTATATCAATATCAAGGAAATGAGGGTACTACTAACATTCAAATCAGCTCTTTAGCCAGGAACCCTGAAAGTGAGCACAGACAATATGACTGTCCTGTGGTACATAAACAAGCAGGGGGGAACAAAGTCCTACCCTCTGTGCAGCCTGGCCATCCAGATATGGAACCTAGCATTATCACTCCAGATTCACCTGGTAGCAGTATATATTCTCTCAACAGAGAATGTTGTGGGAGACACTCTCAGCAGAACTTCAGCTCCCTTTCACGAATGGATGCTTCACCGAGAGGTATTCCTGGACCTTATCCACAGGTGGTGTATTTCACAAGCAGATCTCTTTGCTTCCCCCCAGGACAGACAGACACCCAGATTTTGCACAAGGGACCCACATCCACAAGCTTGGAAAGTGGACGCCTTCTCCTTTCCTTGTGAGGGAATGTACCTCTGTGCCATCCCTCCCTTCACTCTGATTCAGAAAGTCCTCCTGAAAATACAGAGGGACAAACCCAAAATCCTGTTGGTGACCCCCTTTTGGCCAAGATGGCATTGGTTTCCCCTTCTCCACAGTTTACCCCACAGAATAGACTTGCTCACACAGGACAGGGGATCCCTACTACACCCCCAGGTGAACAATCTGAAACTGACATTATGGGTGAATAGGGTTCTAAGCGCCTACAGACACCTATACTCAGAAGACATACTCATTGTTCTGCAGGAAGCCAGAAAACCTACTACCAGGAGAAATTATGTATCTAGATGGAACAGGTTCACCAAGTGGTGTCAATGGAAAAACCAGGATCCTCTGACTACTTCTATACCTATGTTCCTTTCCTATTTGTGTGAACTACTTCACTCAGGACTAACTTGCTCTTCAGTCAAAGTCCATTTATCTACAATCTCTGCTTGTCTGCCCATATCACCTCCTCCGGCTTCCAGATTGGAAGTCAAGCTTTTTCTGAAAGGGGTACTTCATATCAGACCCCACAGAAAGCCTATACCCCCTCCTTGGGGCTTGAATTTTGTACTAGAAAAACGTACATTGCCACCTTTTGAAGCAGCCCATTCAGTATCCCTGAAACTATGCACCCTGAAAACAGTTCGACTAGAGGTGCTCACCTCCGCCAGGAGGGTATCAGAGATACAAGCCCTTATGGCTACCTCTCCTTATCTTATTTTCCACAAGAACAGAGTTGACCTCAGGACCAGCCCCTCCTTCATTCCTTAGGTGGTTAATGAACTCTCACTAAACCAGACCATTAACCTAACGGTTTTCTACCCTCATCCACTAAATTCCTCAGAGAGGAGACTCTATTCCTTGGATGTCCACAGGCAACTGAGGTACTACTTAGACAAAACCAGACCTACCAGAAAGTCTGACCAACTATTCATTTCTTTCCATTCAAGAGCTCTAAGGAAGGCAGTCTCCAAGCAGACCATTTCTTCATGGATCTCAAAATCTATTGGCATGTGCTATTCCTGTCATGGAAAATCCTTGCATGATCATGTCAAACCTCACTCTACCAGGGCAGGGGCCTCCTCAGCTGCCTTTTTCAAAGGGATTGACTACACTTCCATTTTAGAAGCTGCCACTTGGACTTCGTTTCACACCTTTACCAAACATTACAAACTGAACCTAGCCTCCAGAGCTAGAGCGGGGTTTGCCAGGTCAATTCTCCAAGGCCTCATTGAACCAGGAAACCCAGTCCTCCACCCAGGCTCATATCTAAAGCTCTGGTACTCTCCTTACTGTAATGATACTACAACATGAGAAGAGAAGGACATAGAATAGTTGTGTAAGAACTCACCATAACCTTAGATGTCCTTCTCTTCCATGTTGCAGTTTTCACTCCCACCACCTGCCCCCTCTACCTTAGCTAACTAACATACCATGGCCTAATACCTACTACCCTAGGTCTATTCTACATGTAAGTCTAAGGGTCTCCCTATTAGGACCCTCTCTTAACCCACAGGAGAACTAATGTATGAGGCAGTTAATTTTGAAGAGGATACATGCAGAAGTCACTTTTATACCCTATGTCAGTTTATGGCCCTGACAAGGGACTTCACATGTACCCTCTAGGAGCAAAGACTTTGGTATACTGGCCGGATGTTGGCGCTGCAGGCAGCAACCTCCCTATTATTATGAATACTGCAACATGGAAGAGAAGGACATCTAAGATTATGGTAAGTTCTTACACAACTATTCTTTATTAGTGTTTTTGTTGATCTGTTTCCTCTTCCATAGTCTTCTAACAGTGACACTTCTTGTCTTAACTGCTTTATAGTTTTTTCTGTTCGATATTTCCATGATGGTATTCAATTTATCCCCTTCCTTTCCCTCACTACCCTATGTTCTTATGGTAGAACTTTATCAGTTATTAATTTAGCTGCACATTTGTTTACTTCTGTTATATCACATGGATCTCTGTGAACAGTCCTTATTACTGTGTTCATTTGTTTTATCAGAATTCCGACTTTTTGAGTTTTATTAACCTTCTGCAGTCTATTTCTTTCATTGATCTTGATATATCTATGTCTATTAAATCAAGCAACTCTTCTATTAGCTCATTTTCTTCCAAACTGAGGGCACATCCCTTGTTTTCCATTTCCTGCGGGCATTCTACAGAAAGTTCTATAGCATCTTCCTGTGGCACATTCTCTTCAATTTCATCCTGTTCCATCCATTGCTCTGTCAAATGGGACCTCACTGGCCTATCACTCCTCAACATTGACTCCATCAGAGTTTCCAGTTCCTTTCCTTCCTGTCTAGCTTCAAGTGAACATTTGTACTGGTTTTCTGTGGAAGGCTCGAAATTATCTTCATACGGTGCCTGACCAATTGCTTCCTGTTCCACTGGTTTCTCCTCGATTTTGATATCCATTGCTCTATGCTGTTGTGGTGCTTTCTGAATTAGATTTTCTACACTGAATCCTTCATTTCGCAGGTAGTCGATAACCGCAATTTCTGTTTCGTTAACTTCTCCATTACTAATCTCCTTTTCTGCTTTTCATCTTTGTCTTCTTATTTTTGTATTGTAAAGTTTTCCATGTCCAGATTCCTTTGCATTTATTTCTCTAAAAATATCTTTGGTGCTGCTCTTTTTATATAGGTTAGTTTTGCTTTCTCCTTTGCATAACTATTACACTATATTAGATCTCTTTTTCTTTCCCATGTCCATATTTCTTCTTCTTCTTCTAATGTTTCCTGATCTTCATGCTTTTCCTTACTTTGGGAACTCACTCCATCATGCTGTGACCTGTGTTAGACCTTCTACACCAAATCCTTCACTTCGCAGGCACTCCATAACTTCAACTTTTTTTTTAAACTCCTACTTTACTAATCTTCTTTTCTACGTTCCATCTTTGAGATATTATTGCATCATATCAACTTTCTTTTTCTTTCCCATGTCCATATTTCTTGAAATATCTCTTGGTTTTGTTGTTTATATTTTCGCACTTCCTTAGATGCTTCTTTTTCCAAACAGATCAAAGTTTCTTGATCTATATACTGTTTTTCACAAATTGTTTGTCCTTATTTTTCATTTGGTCTGTCTCTTTTTTCCCTTTTCTTAACAGAGGAAGGAGATGTAGAAGGGTGCCTTCAGATCTGAAGACATTTGGACCCTGTCTGAGGGTGAAGGAGCCCTTTCACAGTTAGTTTCTCCTTCCTTGGACAGCTCTTGTGCCAAAAGCAGCACAAATACTGTAGGAGTCCTGCAAGTGGGAAGGGGGGAAAACACACACACACACACACACACACACACACACACACACACACACACACACACACACACACACACTGAGAATGCGCATCTTGAGGTGGAATTTTATGCCCATAGGAGGAGGAACACTTTTTGAAGCCCATAGACTCAAAAGAAAATTCCAAACCTGTCTAAATATAAAAATACTACATCTAACAGTAACCTGATAAAATACATCTCAGTGTTGTGGAACACTGAGACAGCTCTTTTTGGGACATAAAATTAATGAGGATAAAACAGATACTATAACGACAGATGAATAGGTTAAGCAATACCATATTTTCATTTGAAGCTTCTGATTTGTCTGCATTAGTTGTTGTTATTCTCCTTAAGGATCTGCATCCAAAATCCCACTTACTCTTTATTTCTTGAATTCCCCCGCCTCATTGCTATCCATTTCCATTTTTAATTATGAACTTCTGCTTGTGTTATTAGCCTTAACTATGTAGCTATAAAATATCCCTTCAAATCATGTAATCCTAAACCACATTGTCCTACTGGAAGGGTCGACTTATCCCAGTCAACTCTTGCCCTCTTCCCTTTCTAGATAAAGTACTTCAACTATTTATTATTGTCCACAACATTTCCTCTGGGTGATAAAAATATGCGCAACCCATATATTAAACTAAACTAAATGGACTAAAAACATTGTCACTGCTCGTATCTTACTATCCACAATCATAAACAAGAGCTTCCAGTTTCTCGTTTATCTTTTGTTTAGTCACTTCCCACATATCCTTAGCTGCCATAACAGAAGCATTTTTAATCTGTACTCTTAAATATTTCATCTTATCACCTCCTCATAAATATTTATTTATTTATTTTATTTATTAATTATTATCTGTTTACCGGGAAGGTCCAACTGTGCAATTGCTGGTTTTTCGCAAAAGCCTTTGGAGAAAAGCTCCACACTGAAACATAGCTTTAACATTTTCATAAGATTAGCTAAAATAATTACAGTAACAAACAAGCAGACTATAAAATCAAATAGAATCAAATAAACATGACATAACGGTATATATAGTAATCAAAGAGAGGTAGGCATGTAGTTTGGGATGATAGAAACCAGGGAGGAACATTCATTTGACAGTATTAGAGTAGAGTAGTAAGAAGCTGTTCCAGTAATAAATGACAGTGCAATATATAAAGATTAGCTGGACTGCAGAGGATTTTTTTCATGTGAAGATAGTAATTTGGTAGGTTAGAGAGAAAAGGATAAGAAAGAAGGGGGTGAAAGGTGCTAATAAGAGAGAGAGTAGCCAGGTGTATAGTAAGTATGGATATTGCTTAACCTATTCATCTGTCGCTATAGTATCTGTTTTATCTTCATTAATTTTATGTCCCAAAAAGAGCTGTCTCAGTGTTCCACAACACTGAGATGTGTTTTATCAGGTTACTGTTAGATGTAGTATTTTTATATTTAGACAGGTTTGGAATTTTCTTTTGAGTCTATGGGCTTCAAAAAGTGTTCCTCCTATGGGCATAAAATTCCACCTCAAGATGCGCATTCTCAGTGTGTGTGTGTGTGTGTGTGTGTGTGTGTGTGTGTGTGTGTGTGTGTGTGTGTGTGTTTGCTCCCCTTCCCACTTGCAGGACTCCTGCAGTATTAGTGCTGCTTTTGGTACAAGAGCTGTCCAAGGAAGGAAGGAGAAACTAACTGTGAAAGGGCTCCTTCACCCTCAGAAAGGGTCTAAATGTCTTCAGATCTGAAGGCACCCTCTACATCTCCTTCCTCTGTTAAGAAAAGGGAAAAAAGAGAAGGAGACAGACCAAATGAAAAATAAGGACAAACAGCCGTAAAAGAGATAAGAAGAACGACTTGATAAACCAGAGAAAAGGTCTCCAAATGCCTCTGCTATTGCTGGGTCAGCACCTAAGATAGGGAGGCAGTTGGATCCTACTGTTTCCAGGATCCAAACTCCCTCTCCAAAAGCTTTTTTCCCCGTGGCTGCTTAACCCAAGTCTTCACATACTCATCTTTCACAAGATCCCTTTGAGGCCTATTTTGATAGCATCATCTGTGAGATCTGGTCGGTCTACTAAGAGCCTTACAGAACTAGATGTAGACCGAATGAAGAGGAAGTTTCTGAGGACTCAGGTTCAACTAAGTGTCATCCTGGCTCCATCCCTGAGGAACGGGCTGTGATCAGTCTCTTCAACTCCAGCCATACTACTTCCCACACTGTTTCCATGTTTTATTTCTTTATTTCAGTTTGATGACCGGGAAAGTCCACTGGGCCTAAAAGAGCCCATTCTCAGTGGAGGCCCAGGGAGAAAAACTCTAGTGACAATAACAAACATACAAAACAAAGAAGTCCTCTGCTACAAGCTAAACTATACAGTATTAAAGTTAATTTACTGAATAAATTAATTTACAGAATATAAAAGCATGCAGCAATATGGTCTTATAGTCCTATATAACGGGTAATATTTAGACAAAAATAGCTGGAAATTAGTTGTTAACAGAGTTTGGAGTAAGTTGAAGTAGGAGTAGAAGAGGAAATGCTGTGAGTACAGAATAGATGCTGGAGAGGATTAGCTGAGTAGTATAATCAGAGGAGCTAGAGGGTAGATGCAGTTAGTAGAGGGACCTATGTTGGAGATGAGCATGAGCATACCCATTTTGAAGATAGGTAGGTGTAGAGGAGGGATTTGAATTTGGAGTGGTTTGGAGTATTTCTAAGGGTGGGAGGAAGTGAGTTCCATAGTTTAGCTAAGGGGCAGTATAGTAGAAGGTGCCCAGGGGGCAGCGAGGCTTTGTAGATTTTTAGGAGGTTTTGATTTTCTGCTCTAAGTGAATGGTTAGGAATATAGGGTTTTAAGGTGGAGGAGAGAGAGGGAGAGCAGGAGGGCTTGAATATGAGCTTATGGGTAGTGGTAAGTTTGAGAAGGTTCAGGTAATTAGGGAGTTTGAGCAATTGCAGAGAGTGGAGGGAGATGCAATGATGAGGTGAATTTTTAGAGTTGGTGGCGGATTTACATATTTTATTATAGCAGGATTCAAGTTTGGTTTGTAAGCTGAGTTGGAGGCTAGTGAACAGAGGAGCACCATACGTGAGAGCAGGGAGAAAGTATGAGGAGGCTAAGGTCCTTCGGGTGGAGGGAGTAAGGTAGTGGTTGTGTCTATATAAAAGTCCTAGTTTTTGGTGGGTTTGTTTGGATGTGGATATCGGATTTTAGATGTCCATCAATGATTACGCCAATCAGTTTAGTGTGCGGTACAATTTCAATGGGGGTGTTATTTTGGCTTAGTATTGTAAAGGAGTGTTTATCAATGGAGGAGTTTTTTTGATGGAGAAAAGATAATTAGATATTATGTAGTCCTATCTCACCGTAATTCTAGCTGGATGGGTTCAGAGCCGATATTCTGCTCCGACTCGGCCTATACTAAAGCTCGAGAGCTTTTTACTGGCTCGAGGCTAGCCCCTATTCCATGGTGCCTCACAGCAATTCCCCAGATCTCGTTTGCCGTGAAAGCTTCGAGGTTGTGTCTTACTGGCTCTTTGGTTAAGTAGAATGATTTTTTGCTTATTTAATCCTTTTTCTGTCATATATATATCTTAATAGTTTCTTCTGTATTGTGCGTCTGTTTTTTGAAAGTTTTCAACCCCTATTCCCCCCTTAGGACTGTATGGCCTGTTTAAATTAGAGGGCCATAGTGCCCGTTTTAAGTTAGAGGGCCTTTCCTACCTGTGTGTGTGTGTGTGTGTGTGTGTGTGTGTGTGTGTGTGTGTGTGTGTGTGTGTGTGTGTGTGTGTGTGAGACTGTTCTACATAAAAAAAAAAAAAAACACTTTCTTCTTCCTTACACTTTTATTTTTTATATTTTAGTCTTTAACTATGTCTAAAGATAAAGATGAGGATCACAAGGATCATTGCCCTTCAGGCTTCAAAACATGCGACAGGTGTGTGCAGAAAATGTCTCTTAGAGACAGCCAGTTGCGTATATTGTCTGGGCAAAGCCCATTTACAGGAACCTTGCACCTTCTGTCACGCTTTTAGTACAAGAGTGTTAAACAAAAGGAAAAGAAAGCTTATTAACAGGGGTCTCATGACCAGTTCCTTCCAGGAACAGCTAGAACTTGGTCAGGCAGCTTCAAAATCTTCAAAGAGAAAATCATTGGCCCCAACTTCGGAGTTGACCAAAAAGTCTAAAGCGTCGGAACCAAGGAGTTCCGGTTCCGACTCTGCTTCATTTTCAGTGCAGTCTATTCATTCGATTCTGAGACGGTCTTTGGTACCGAAGGTTTTGCCTGACATCGAGACTGTATCTCCTATTTTGAGATCTCCTATTTTGGAGAGAAGGAGGTCTCCTTCAGTTTCCACCAGATCCTCCAGGACCCTACCAGATGAGGACATCGAGAGGGTGGTGAAGAGGTTGCTTTCAGATCCAGCGCTGGCTAGAAAATTGACCCCTCCAGACCCAAATGTCTTGGAGCTGTCCCCCTTACCGATCACTGTTCGTCCTCCGACTGCTTCGCTCTCGGATCCTATTACGGCAGGTTCCTCTGTCTTCGACCCTTCGGCTCCAGGGATTCAGCCTGTTTCCTCGGAGCCAATTACTCTATCCTTGATGGCTCAGTCTGGAGCTGAGGGTTCTGGGAGTCGATGCTCTCGTGTCGACTCCGAGGGGGATAGTCACCCTGGGTTCTCTTCGGAACCAACCCTCCCTCTCGGATCCTCGGCTCAACTCAGCTCGGCTCCCACTACTGCTTCAGAGCCATTCACTTTTACTAGGAGTCAACCATCCCCTCCTCAAAGTGGAGGTCTTCTTCAGAGCGGGTGGGGGGAGGCTTTCAAAGCTATAGAGAAGGCTTTATCCTCTGCCAAAGCCATTCCTTTGGAACCTGTGTCCCACCAGCAGCAGGCAGCAACCTCTTCCCCCCCCCTGCCACCCCCACAGCATAGGGAACCAGAGGCCCAAGTAGCCCCCATTGGAGGCATCCCATCTTCTGAGACCTCCCCAGATTATCCCACTGGAAAGCTCCCTCAGAAGTGGTTATGCAAGAGCAAGCATGTCGACTCCTCTGAGTCTGTCACATCACACACTGATTTAGAGGAATCAGAAGGGTGCCCCAGATCTCCCACTGAGGATGTCTCCTTCTCTGACATCCTAGAAATCCCTTAGACAGAGGGGTGATTGGAAGACCTCTAACCCTACTGAGGATGAATCAGTGTATCTTGAGGCCTTTGGCTCCCGACCTTCCACCTCTTGGGTGACACCACCCCTTATGACCAACTTTTGGGGGTCATTTCATGGAAAGCATGGACCTCTCCAGATTCAGTGGAAGCCGTCCCAAGGAGGCCAAACAAATTTATGACAGAACCTGAGGACAAGTCTTTCCTTAGCAAGGGAGTTTCAGTTGATGCTATGGTGGTAGCAGTGGCCACCAAGAAGGAATTATAGGTTCATAGGTAGATACTAGGCTATCTGCCCTAGGGCATTTATAAGCCTAGCCAGAGTGTATTTGGCTTCTGCCTCCCTATTAGATTAGCCTACTGTGCCTCTGTAAAGTAGGTCACAGAAGGTACCCTTTTAAGATTAGTTTACTGTGCCTCTGTCTAGCAGGGACACAGAAGAGATCCCAGGGATGAATTTGCGATTTCCCATCCACGCGTCCAGATTTCGCTTGAAGAGGGTCAGCGAGGGGCTATGTGTAACATGAATTGGGATTCTATTCCAGAGTGAGGGGAGCCTCTGGGAAATGAATCTGTCCCTCCAGCATGTCCTATTTATTTTTGTGCTGAGGTTTAGGTCCCTGGAGTGTGTAGCTCTAAGGGACTTGGATTTTTTGAGGTGGAGCATGTCCATTAATTCTGGGTTTGACATGGCTTTGTACATCAGGCATAGATTGCCTCTGAGTAGGCAGTAAGCAACTGAGTAGAGCTGGAGTTTCTTTAGTTGAGCTGCATAAGACATCTGTTTGTAGCCTGTGATCCTCTTGGTGAGGTACTTTTGGGGTTTCTTCAGTTGCTGCAGGTGTCGGGTAAGGTACATCCCAAAAGGGGCATTGTATTCAATTATGGGCCTGATGAGTGACGAGTAGAGGGGCACAATGACCTCTCTTGATCTAGATGCGAACCCTTTCGTGATAAGATGGGCTGTATAGAAGGTCTTTCTAACCACTTTGGCAACGTGATTATCAAAAGAGAGATTACTATCTACGTTGGTCCCCAAATCTCTAATTACTTCTTCCGTACTTAATGGATTACCACCTATGTGGTAATTTGTTTTTCCCAAAGGGGATGACTATGCACTTTTTAGCATTTAGCTTGTGGCCGTGGCTCTGGCACCAAGCATCCGTCTCTGTGAGACCCTTGTGGAGGATGCTTGTGTCAGCTGGAGATTCGATTATGGCCCCCAAGTTTGCAGTCATCTGCGAACTTTGTCAGCCATAATTCCCCCGTGTTAGCCTGAACCTCAGAGAAGTATATACCAAATAAGAGAGGTCCCAGAACTGAGCCCTGTGGGATGCCACTTGTAACTGGTTTGGATTCGGACATGGCACCTGCGATTCTGACCATGTGGGTTCTATCTCTGAGCCAGTTTGCAACCCATCTTGTGATATAGGGGTTGATATTTATGATGTCCGAGTGGGGTATTGTGTCGAAGGCTTTTGCGAGGTCCAGGTAGGCTGTGTGGACTACCTTGCCCTCATCTATGGCTTTGGTAACTGTTTCAAAGAAATCAACTAGGTTTAAGAGGCAAGATCTGCCCTTAACAAAGCCGAATTGGGTAGGGTCCAGTGTCTGGAGGCTCCCAATGTCTTTGTTTATGAGTTCCATGATAATACGCACCATAGCTTTACAGACCAGACTAGTCAGGCTTATTGGGCGATAATTTCTGGGTCCGTTGTGGCACCAGCTTTGTGAAGTGGGACCACTGTAGCTGTACGCTATTCTTTGGGTACATATCCTGTAGTAAGGCTAAGTTTGAACAGTGACTTAATGCGAGGGTGCAGTTCTTCTTGGAGCTCGTGTAAGACACAGCCTGGGACACCGTCCGGTCCCATAGATGCTGTGTTTTTTGCTTTGGAGAGGGCAGCTTTCACCTGTACATCTGTGATGTCAGGGAGGTTACATTCAGTTGGAATAGGCATTTGCTCCTTTGGGGGGGTAAGGGGGGGAGAAGTTTGCGCTGAATCTGTCTGCCAGGATGTTGGCTATGTCTGTAGGTTCAGTATATTTTGTACCGTTATGCAACAATTCAAAGCATATCTGGGAGTTTCCGCCCATGTTCCTAACATAACTAAAGAAGGCCTTGTGATTATCTTTAGTGTTTAGGGCAATTTTTGTTTTGAAACTGGCCTTTGATGATTTTATGAGGGATCGAAGTTTCTTGCTAATACTGATCAGAGATGCCTTCCCTTTTTGGGATTTTGCTCATGTAGTAGCTTCCTCCTCCTGTTGTCTAGTTTATTATTTGAGACGTCTTCTAATATCCATCCTCCTAACAATGAGTCCAGAACGATGGATAGGTACGAGAAGCGTATTTTTTCTTCAGCTGCATTTACACTAAGATCACTGAAATAATAATAAACCCTTCCTGCACTTGCTTTTAGTCCTTTTTAATTTAGTTACATTTTTTCAAACTGTGTATGGACTAATATTGCTGCATACTTAAGTGTGCCAGCTTGCACTGCATGTGAATTGTTTTTACTACTGTTTTTGCTACTTTTCTGAAAAAAAAAAAAATAATTATAAGCCTGTTTCCTACCTTTCCTGTAATTAGTGTTCCAGATACATATTTGCTGTATCCAGGACTATTTGTAAGCTTCTGAGCCCCCAAGCCTTTCTGTGTT
Source organism: Protopterus annectens (assembly GCF_019279795.1). Taxonomy (NCBI): domain Eukaryota; kingdom Metazoa; phylum Chordata; order Ceratodontiformes; family Protopteridae; genus Protopterus; species Protopterus annectens. Next base: position 456,448,482 of record NC_056738.1, read on the forward strand.
GGAGGGAAGCCTTCTAGCTTATCAGTGGGAGTGGTAAGCACTAGGTAACCTGCCTACCACATAAGGAGTGGTTCTGGCCCAGAATTTGTAGTTATTGGACGTTTGGGCGGTCTTCCATCTCTCTCAACTTTCTGATTTGAAGGCCTGCATTTGCACTTGTTTCTTCCTAGTTTATTTTGCTTTTGTGTCATCTTAAAAGTACTCAATTGTATTTATTACTGCTTGGTGTAACTCATTCTAAGCCTTTTAGTTTAAGCACTTGGGCTTCAGACCAGTTGTTTTACATTAAGAAGGTTTGTGGTCTGCACTGTGGTGGCAGGACAGGTAGCTTACATCTTTCTAAGTTGGGAACTGCTGATTGAGGGCTCAGTGTCTGTTATTCTAAAAGTGTATTAATTCTGTTTTAAGCACTTGGGCTTCAGGCCAGTTATTTTACATTAAAAGGGTTTGTGGTCTGCACTCTTGTGGGAGGAGAGGCTGGACTCTGCCCTTCTAGCTGGGAATTTCTGGTTAAAGGCTTATAGTGCCTGCATATCTAAACTGCTTCTTACTGAAATTGGTACACCTTGTTTGCTGTAGCATAGACTAGATCCAGTACTGCTGAATCTAGCTTTGTTTGTATAACCTGAACACTAATCCAGGCATTCTTTAAAGTATTCAATTGTATGTATTACTGCTTGGTAGTAACTTGATTAAAGTGTAGCTATCATTCTAAGTCTTTTGGATTAACACTTGGGCTTCAGACCAGTTGTTTTACATTAGGAAGGTTTGTGGCCTGCACTGTGGTGGCAGGACAGGTAGCTTACATCATTCTAAGTTGGGAACTGCTGATTGAGGGCTCAGTGTCTGTTATTCTAAAAGTGTATCAATTCTGGTTTAAGCACTTGGGCTTCACTCCAGTTGTTTTACATTAAGAAGGTTTGTGGTCTGCACTGTAGTGGCAGAACAGGTAGCTTACATCCTTCTAAGTTGGGAACTGCTGATTGAGGGCTCAGTGTCTGTTATTCTAAAAGTGTATTAATTCTGGTTTAAGCACTTGGGCTTCAGGCCAGTTATTTTACATTAAGAAGGTTCGTGGTCTGCACTCTTGTGGGAGGAGAGGCTGGACTCTGCCCTTCTGAGCTGGGAATTTCTGGTTAAAGGCTTATAGTGCCTGCATATTTGAACTGTTTCTTACTGAAATTGGTACACCTTGTTTGCTGTAGCATAGACTAGATCCAGGCCTGCTGAATCTAGCTTTAGTTGTATGCTGCTTGTTTGTTTTCTTGTTATTTCCCTGAAATGCTAATTCCACCTAAAACGTGGATTTTCAGCACTTCTGTGGATCCTTAGTGATATCTGCATTGCTTACTGTACTTATTTCCTTGTTTCACTTGAAAGAAAGTTACTGTTTGTCATTGTTGCATTTAAATTACCTGTAACACATTGCATTTAAGTTACCTGGCACTTGCTCACTAAAGCAATTATATAAGTCAGCACTAAAATATTAAAAGCACTACACCCTCACAAACTCCCCTTGAGTACCTCATTCCCCATTGGCCCTTTTTTTCATTTATAAAGGAATTCCCAATACTATTCTAGCATGTCCAAAGGTCAGTTGTCAATCTCCTCTCCGGTCCAGCTGGTGAATCTGGGAATCTTGAGGCAATGTTACAACTGCCTCATGTACACAGACAACCCTCTTCTCCTCCCAACAAATTCCAACATGTGAGAGATGCAAGCATATAGCCATACTGGAGGCTAAGCTCTCTCAACTCATTACTGGCGAAACCAGTCAGGGGGAGAAGGAAACCACGCTCACTACAATTCCAGTCTCACATAGATCTACCACGACAGCAAACCAAACACATAAACACACAAAAACATACTCGGAGGCTCTAAATAAAAATCTGCCTAAGCAGCAGAGACCTCCAAAGCAGACACCCAAGCAACCGCTACCCCAAAACAAAACACGTGCAACACATAGCTCACAAAGCCAGTGTGCCGAACAGTCACAGCCCTTAAGGCTAAACAACACACCTGATACACTTGTAATAGGTGACTCTTATCATCAGGCACACTGACGTCCCGCTCACCAGGCTGAACAAGGAGAAGGTCACGGTGAGCTGCCTGTCGGGCGCTAGGATCCGCCACATAACACAAGCACTCAGGTCACTCCAAGGCAAGTACAAATATGACTCAGTCATTGTCCATGCTGGTGTGAATGACCTGAGACGTACCTCCCTGGACTACATGAAAAGAGACATAGAGGAGCTCTCTGAGCATGTAGCCCAGGCCGGTATGACCCTGACCTTGAGTAGCATCTTACCCTCACCAAGAATGATGCCACAATATGAAGACAAGATGATCAATTTCAACAATTGGCTTAAGTATTGGTGTCATTCAAAGGGGATCCATTGCCTGTCAGCCTGGGATGACATGCTCGACAAGCCACGATGCTTCGCTAGGGATGGCTTGCACCTGTCACCCCTGGGCTTTCAGATATTTGCAAAGGCTCTTGCTACCCCCATAGTGCCTTTTTTAGGCAAGGCTCAAAAGACAAACCCACCTCCATAGGTATCACAAGGGATAAGAAACTAAGAGTAATGCTACTCAATGCCAGAAGTCTAAACCTCAAGATGCACGCACTCGAAACTCTCCTTAGCATGGAGAACATCAATATCTGTGTAGTAACAGAAACCTGGTTCAAGGCTCCCGAGAGCACCCCAGCACTACCAGGTTATACCTCATACCATGCTTTTCAGCCCCAAAACTTGGACCGTACCACAAAAGGAGCGGGAGTATCAATATTCGTCAAAGATACCCACACCTCCAGGTTGGTGGCACAGCACGAAGCATCAGAGACTATCCATGTGCAACTAAGTGGGTAAAACTGCCTTCCAGTTTATAGCCTGCTACAGACCACCCTCCCAAACCCAGGAACCCCACTCTGCCTTCCTGAGAACACTGGAAAATATGAAGGTCTCTCCAAACACCATTATATTGGGCGACTTCAACTACCCAAACATAGACTCGGAGCATTACTCTAGCTCCAACACCCTAGCCCAAAGGTTCGTAGAATTTATAAACTCAAATGTTATGGAACAACTTGTTACCACTCCCACAAGAGGGGAAAACGTACTGGACCTGATCATCACCAACATGGGGACTCTATGCTCCAGACCAGAAGTGTATCCCTCACTGGTAAGATCAGACCATAAACTAATCTCACTGGATGTTCACATCCCAACTCAACCCCCTGCCCTGAAAACCATAGTGAAAAACTTCTCTAAAGCAAATTTCACACTCCTCAAAACTGAAGTGGAATCCTTCAAAGCCCCCGGGCCTGTGGAAAATACGGCCCAGACCGCAGAATCCTTTATAAACGCATTCTATGAACACCTTCAGGAGTGCATGGATCATGCAATCCCAAATAAAACCAAGACCCAATCCTCCAAAGGCAGACGTCCTGTCTGGTGGACCCCAGCCATAAACAAACTATACAATAGAAGGAGGAAGCTACTACATGATAGAGCAAAATCCCAAAAAGGGAAGGCATCTCTGATCAGTATTAGCAAAAACTACGGGCACTCATAAAATCGTCTAAGGCCAGCTTGAGAGAAAAATTGCACAGGACACTAAGGATAATCACAAGGCTTTCTTTAGTTATGTTAGGAACCTGGGTGGGAATTCCCAGATATGCTCAGAATTAGTCCAAAATGACAAAAAATACACTGAACCCACAGACATTGCCAACATCCTAGCTGACAGGTTCAGCGCAAACTTCTCCCCCCCCTCCCCACCAAAAGGGCAAATATTTATCCCAGCAGAGTGCTGCCCCCCTGACATCTCAGATGCTCAGGTAAGAGCTGCCCTCTCCAAAGCAAAAAACACAGCATCAATGGGACCAGACGGTGTCCCGGGCTGCGTTTTACATGAACTCCAAGAAGAGCTAAACCCAAACATAAAACTACTGTTCAATCTCAGCCTTACTACACGATATGTACCCAAAGAGTGGCGTACAGCAACAGTGGTCCCTCTCCACAAAGGTGGTGCCTCAACGGATCCTGGAAACTATCGCCCCATAAGCCTGACTAGCTTGGTCTGCAAAGCTATGGAAAGGATCATCATGGACCTCATAAATAAAGATATTGGGGACCTACAGACACTGGATCCTACCCAGTTCGGCTTTGTTAAGGGCAGATCCTGCCTCTTAAACCTGGTTGATTTCTTTGAAACAGTCACCAAGGCCATTGACGAGGGGAAGGTGGTCCACACAGCCTACCTGGACCTCACAAAAGCCTTCGATACAATACCCCACTCGGGCATTATAGATAAGCTCACCAGCTTAAATATAAACCCCTATGTCACTAGATGGATTGCAAACTGGCTCAAGGACAGAACCCACATGGTTAAAATTGCTGGAGCCGTGTCAGACTCCAAACCAGTTACAAGTGGCGTCCCACAAGGCTCAGTCCTGGGAACTCTCTTGTTCGGTATATATTTCTTGGAGGTACAGGCCAACACGGAAGGACTGTGGCTGACTAAGTTCGCAGATGACTGCAAACTGGGCGCCATAATCGACTCTCCAGCCGACACAAGCATCCTCCAAAAGGGCCTCATAGAAACAGACAACTGGTGCCAGAGCCATGGCCTCAAGCTAAACGCCAAAAAGTGTATAGTCATCCCCTTTGGCAAAAACAAAGTGCCCACAAATTACCACATAGGTGGTAATCCATTAAGTACAGAAGAAGTAATTAGGGACCTGGGGACCCAAGTTGATAGCAGTCTCTCATTTGACAACCACGTGGCCAAAGTGGTTAGAAAAACATTTTATATAGCCCACCTAATCATGAAGGGATTCACATCTAGGTAAGGGGAGGTCATCGTGCCTCTTTACTCATCCGTCATCAGGCCCATAATTGAGTACAATGCCCCTTTTGGGATGTACCTTACCAGACACCTGCAGCAACTGGAAAGACCCCAAAGTACCTCACCAAGAGGATCATAGGGCTCAAACAGATGCCATATGCTGCCCGGTTAAAGAAACTCCAGCAATACTCAGTGGCATACCGCCTGCTCAGAGGCAATCTGTGCCTTTCGTATAAAGCCATGTCCAACTCGGAATTAATGGACATGCTGCACCTCAGAAAATCCAAATCCCATCGAGCTACGCGCTCAAGAGACTTGAACCTCAGCACTGAAATAAATAGGACATGCTGGAGGGACAGATTCATAACCCAGAGGCTCCTTTCACTGTGGAATAAAATCCCAGTCCAGGTTAGGCAGAGTCCCTCATTGACTCTCTTCAAGAGGAATCTTGATGAGTGGATGGTAGATCATAGGTTTACCCCGGGTATCACTTCTGTGTCACTGTTAGACAGAGGCACAGTATACTAACCTCGAAAAAGGGCATAGCAAAATTAATTTAAAATGGGTGGCGAAAGCCAAACACACTCTGGCTAGGATTATAAATGCCCTAGGGCAGATAGCCTAGTATGACCCTATGAATTACCTGACTCATTTCACTCGTCTTCAGCGGGATCTCCTTAAAGAGTTAGGAGATACCCTCCAGGGTTCAGTAGCTCCAGGTTCCATGGACAAGGTTTCTGCACAGCTCTCCACCCTTACTTCCATAGCTAACTCCTCCATGAGGCTGATCTCATATGTGGCACATGGAGCGAGCAGGGCAGCCGCAGCAGGAATAGCTCTCAGGAGACATTCATGGATGCGTCTTTGTAATTTTATGGAATCCTTCATGTCTTCCTTCACTAACGTTCCCTTTGATGGTTCATCTCTTTTTGGACCCCAAGTGAAAGAGACTTTGACTAGGTGTGAGCAGGAAGGAAAAACCTTATCTGCCATTGGAGTCAGTTTCTCTCTCCCATCCAGACCCTATCCCATGGGTAGTACAGGAGGGAAAATGTGATTCCGCAAATCCCAAAAAGGTTTTCTTCAGGCACAAGGTCAAACCTCCCCCAGGGGGAGAGGGGGAGGTATAATGGAAGATGCCGCCCTTGCGGCAGAGGAGGTCCACAACATAGGAGACAGAGAAACTTTCTCTGATCGTCCCTTCCATCGACCATAAGGGGTTGCCCAACTGTCCATCTCTGGAGGCAGTCAGGGGGCATATATCGTTGTACCCAAGCGCCTGGCTAACTATCACTCAAGATTGTTTGGTACACACAGTAATATCCAGAGGTTACCTGATTCCCTTTATTTCCGAAACCCCAACAAATCTGTCTCTTCCAGACATACCATCCATCCAACTAGACCGTGCAGCATCAGAGGTCATCTCGTTGCTATAAAAAAGAGTAATTCAAGAAGTCCCCGCAGAGCAAGTATGATCCGGAACTTACTCTCAATTCTTTTTAGTTCCAAAAAAGGCAGGAGACTGGAGATCAATTCTAGATCTCAGCAGGCTCAACAAGCATGTAAGAAAATCAAAGTTCCAAATGGTCACTCTGCAGTCGATATTTCCCTTTATCGGGAAAAGACAACTGGATGTGCTCAATCGATCTCCAGGATGCATACTACCACATCAAAATAGACAGGTGCTCCAGGAGACACTTACGCTTCCGGCTGGAAGACGGCCATTTGCAGTTCAGAACACTGCCCTTTGGCCTCACTACAGCCCCCCCAAGTGTTTACCAAATGCATGGCAGTGGTAATGGCTCACCTGAAATATCAAGGATTCCAGTGTTTCCATACCTAGATGACTGGCTCCTCACTGCTACCACCAAGCATCAACTCATAAGGACCAGGGACGAGACTCTATCCTTGTGCGCCAGCCTAGGCATCACTGTCAACTTGCAAAAGTCAGTCTTGGCTCCCTCGCAGCATATTGTATATCTAGGCTCAGAAATAGACACAACCACCATGTCAGTAAAGCTAACACAGGAAAGAGTGGAATCTCTACGCAGTCAGATCAGATCCTTATTAAACAAACAGAGTCCAGGCCGGAGTAGTCTTTCAAGTCCTAGGGATTATGGCTTCTGCCATTTTATTAGTTCCTCTTGCTTGCCTACATATGAGGATTCTCCAATGGATGCTGTTTGCACAATGGTCGATGCAAGACCTTCCATTATCTCACCAGATATATTAATAACAAACGCATGCAAAAGGGATCTGACATGGTCCACTTGTTCCTCCCCAAGAGAAAGCAGTTTTGACCACAGACGCTTCCCAGATAGGGTGGGGGGGGGGCATTATTTGGGAAAGACAGTCCAGTGTACTTGGAAAACCACGCGAACCATTTGCACATCAATGTTCTGGAGGTGAGAGCGGTGCTATATGCGTTGCAAGCACTTCATAGCTCCCTTCCCACTGGAACGATTGCGATTCATTCAGACAACGTGTCTGTCGTGTGGTACATAAATAAACAAAGGGGAACTAAGTCTTACCCGCTTTGCAGAGAGGCCTTACGAGTTTGGAAATGGATGATGGGTACTCAACGCTTCCTGATAGCAATGCATATTTTGGGGAAATCCAACATAATAGCGGACAAACTCAGCCGAGCAATTCTGATGCCTCACGTGTGGTCTCTGAATCCAATGGTTGCGAAAGAGATCTTTCACAAATGGGTACAGCGTTGCTACGATCTATTTGCCACTCACCTGAATACCAAATGCAGCAGCTACTTTGCCCTCATTCCCCATCCGGGGATGTCACCCAGGGATGCTCTAGTTCATGATTGGCCCCCGGGACTTCTCTATGCCTTTCCTCCCTTTCCACTCATACCCAAAGTAATACAGAAAGCAAGACAGTTGAGGAGTTCCTTGATCCTCATTGCTCCTTACTAGCCTTGACAAGTTTGGTTTCCTTTCCTGTGGCCCTACCTTTTGGAGGAACCATGGATTCTGGCTCCATCTCCAGATCTCCTGATTCATCAATTGGGACAGTTCCACCCCTCCATCCACAAGTATGGCCAGGTCCTAATTTCATCCCATAAACCTTCCACTCTAGTAAATGGAAAAGGTTTTCCCTTTGGGCTACGAACCAGGTCTTAGATCCATATACATCTCCTTTAGAATCCTTTTTATCCTTCCTAACAACATTTTTTTCATGAAGGAGTGGCAGCCGCTACAGTTAGAGTTCAATTAGTTGCCATTTCCAATTTCCATTTTGGTTTCATGGGAAATCCAATCATGCAACACTCCCTCTGTAAAACCTTCTTAAAAGGAGTTCTTCTTCTTAGGCCACCAATAAAACAACCTGTAGAACCCTGGGACTTAAATTTAGTCCTCTCATCTTTGATGTCTGCACCCTTTGAACCATCCTCATCGTCAGATTTAAAGTTGTTATCATGGAAAGCCCTGTTCTTGGTAGCTATAACATCGGCTAGGAGAGTTTCGGAACTTCATGCTCTAACTACTCGATCTCCTTACATTATCTTTCACAAGGATAGAGTCTCTCAATTAGAACAAACCCTTCCTTTCTCTCTAAGGTATGCTCATAACACAACCTGAATACTACCATTGAGCTACCTGTGTTTTTCCAAACCAGTCTAATAAATCAGAGTATAGACTTCACCAACTAGATGTCCACAGGATACGCAGATTCTGTATATACAGGACCAAAGAATTCAGGAAATCTGATCAACTTTTTGTTTCCTTTTCTGACAAAAGGAAAGGCTTACCTGTTCAAAAATTACTCTTTCAAAATGGCTTTCTGATTGCATATCCTTTACTTATCAACAAGCTGGTAGACAATTACCATTAAAAGCTAAAGGTCACTCTACTAGGGCTGTAGCTACTTCATGCGCCTTTAGATCTAGGCTCCCAATTGATACTATTTGTGCAGCAGCTACTTGGGCAAGACCACATACGTTTGTCACTCATTACAAATTGGATTTGGCCTGCTGGGACAGGTCATCCTTTGGGTCCACTGTGCTCAAGAGTCTCTTCGGTTGAGCCACCCGGGTTAAAGGTGCTAGAGACACTGTCCTATCCAGCAAGAATTATGGCGAGATAGGACTACATAATATAAAGAAGTTATGTACTTACCATAACATTCCATGTTTGTAGTCCATCTCGCCTATATTCTTGCATCTCTCCCTCCAACCCCCTTCTTGTTTCTGGGGAATCTAGTGGACCTCTTTTTGGGGCTGCCTGACTTTGCTCTTTGTTGTCCACCTGTAATGGATTATGTTTCTAATCCCTTCCTGTATTTTTACAGATTCTTTCTTATTATTATTACCCGATAGTTATTTATTACTTTCTTGCAAACTACATCTGGGGAATTGCTGTGAGGCACCATGGGATAAGGGCTAGCCTTGAGCCAGTAAAAAGCTCTCGAGCTTTAGTATAGGCAGTGTTGGAGCCAAATATCTGCTCTGAACCCATCCAGCAAGAATATAGGTGAGATGGATTACAAACATGGAATGTTATGGTAAGTACATAACTTCTTTTTTTGCTTTGTTAGCGTTTAGGGCGAGCTGGTTGTTATGCATCCATGTCTCAGTTTTAGAGAAAGCTGACTGAGTTTTTAGCAGTAGGCCAGAGGGAGAATCAGCTGAACAGATGATAGTTGAATCATCTGCATACTGGATTAATGAGGTATCTGTGATGGAGTGGTGTAAGATGTCCTTCTATTCCAGTGTTGCAGTATTCAATTAATGGGTTTACCCTTCTTCCTTCCAGTCCCGTTTGGTCAGGTTTCCAAAGTTTTTCAGTCCCCAGTAGGTGCGTCAGACATCTGACGTGGCTGCTGAAGCATGGACCATAAAAGTGATGTCTGCACGCACCAGCCCTCAGAAATTTTCAGCTGCCAGCTATACGCCAGGTGCTCCTGTTACTCGCACACAGCAGATTGCAAATATTCAGATATGTACCCCATTGGGGAAATCTTCAGTCTTACAGTTTAATTTATAGTTTGTTCATGTCATCCGAAAAGGGCAAGTGTAACTGTGGTCAGCAGATTCCCCACAAAGACGCACATGACCAGTGTCTCTTTTGTTTGGGCAAGGAACATGACCATGAAAACTGTACAATTTGTAAGTCATTTGTCCCTAAGACCTTACGTCATTGTCTTCATGCATTGAACCTGTATTTAGAAAATCAGAGACTAAAGCAAATAATATTAGGAATGGAGGCCGTGCATGTCGTCCCATGTGAACCTCCGAAGAAAAGGCCCAAGTCCCTGCAGCCTTCTTCTTCAGCTGCACCTGTACAAGCCACTCCTCAGCCTGTGGCCCTCACAGGCCTGGCTGAGGACCCAGCATTGATATAGCAGGTACCTCAGTGGATGCCGCACAATCAAGAGTGGACGCCATGTCCATAGAGGCTACACAGGCATCATCGAAAGATGGTGGGGGGAGGGACCAGTGTTCACTCAGGGTTTGTCAGATTCTGCCACCAGCATCCCTGCTCCTAAACCAAAGCCTTCAACTTCTTGTATGCCTGAAAGGCCCCTTAAGAAAAAACAGAAATCCAAACAGCTATCATCCCCTGATGAACAGCCTACCAACTGGTAAATATTTAGCCAGAACTTGTTTAATTCGTTCATGGCCCTTAGGCTAGAGACTACCACCTCCCCCAGTTCTGTGCCTCCCCTCCTCAACCCTAGGCCTATTATCCCAGGCAGTAGGCTTGAACAGTTGGAAGAGGAAGAGTTCTTTGACTCTTCAGAAGACTCCCTCTCTTACTCTTCTCAGATTTCCTCCTCCCTGGGTTATGGATCCCCAGAGGAAGGCCCTGTTGAACGAGATTCCCCTGTGGAAGATTTAACTTTTGGGGAAAATGTCAATAAAATGAGGGCTTATTTCAAATGAGAATCTTCAGATATGACTGAAGTACAGAAAAGATTCTGTGACCTGATCCAAATGGACACTCCTAGTCCAACTGCAATTCCTCCTACTCACCCAGCCTTCTTGGATGCCTATGCCTCTGCCTCCATAAACCCAGATTCTCAACCTCTAGCTCCCCCCCCCCCCATAGGGCTGACAGACTTTACAAAGTGCCTCAGTCAGAGAAATTCTTGATGAAATCTCTTCCAGCTGATCCAGCTACTATCTCTATTTCAACAGATAGGGCTTCCAAGCTCTTTCCTACTACTACCATGTTGCCTGCCAATAAGGATAGCAAGACCATGGAGAGGTTTTTTTTTTATCAAATTTCTTTTTATTGAATATTTTTGCAAAATATGCAGAAGAAGAATAAACAAGACATATAGATGTGGTACAGTTGATGTTACAGAATGCATACCATAAGCAAATGATAACAGATATTGCATACTTTACTAATTAACATTTAAATTGGGTAGATCTACAATTTTGTATTACTACAAGGATATGCTTTTATTGTGATTAGTCCAAGAACTTTTATCATATAACAGTTCTCTTGTATATTATTTTGCAATTGCGAGCAGTACTAAAGGTATAACATCAACCTATAGAATGATAATTTACTGTACTATACTATATATACATATTTATCACCTTAATTATTGTGGTTATTAGTCTCAACTAAGTGATGTGTTTACTATCCTTATATAATTAGCATTTCACTTACTATTAAAAGCTTACATAGTGAAAAACTGGATAGACAGATCAAGACTAACCTGGTCAGAATTTATATTGGTGAAAGGACCATGGAGAGGTTGGGGAAGAAAATATTTACTTCTGCCACCTTGTCCTTCAAAGCAACTACTTACCAAACGCATATGACTGAATATTCACTAGCACTGCTAGACAAGGCATCTAAGGAACTAGCTGACATCCCAGAATGTGCAGCAAAAACCTCCTTGTCTTCCCTGCTCTCCCTTACTGCACAGGTCAGTAGACATTCTCTGAGATGCAGCTATGAATGCTATTGACACCTCAGCCAGGACAGCTGCATCAGCTTCTGCACTCAGAAGCCATTCATGGCTGTGCCTTCAACCCTTCCCTGACGACTTCAAGGCAAAGCTTATTAATGCTCCCTTAGATCAGACAGCCATGTTTGGTGAAAAAGTGGCTGAAAAAGTCCTTACAACAAAAAGGCAAGGAATTACAAAACCTTAAACACCTGTTAGTCTCACCTGTTCCCAAGTTTCATAGAAACTATCCTGCTAAGACACAATTTATCAGGAAAGCCTCTAGGCCCAGGAAACCCACAAGAAGACAGGCCAGAACATCTCTCTCCACTCCACAACCAAAGGCTTCCCGTACCTGATAGGCCAGGTAGTGTCTGACTGCCTGCCTAGCCCACTAGCCCCCATCCCTCCCCATCAGACAGTCTCTCTCACTGTCTCCCTGTCTGAGAACAAATCACCTCAGAGAAATGGGTTCTGTCCATCATAGGGGACGGGTACTTAATGACTTGGATATGCCCACCTATAAAACTAGGAATGCCCCAGCCTCCCTCAAGTCAGCTTCCCCTTCTGTGTAAGGTTCTACAAACCCTGTTAGATCAGGGCACTGTAGAATGCGTGCCCTCTGAATCAAAAAGAAAAGTTTTTTACTCAAGGATTTTTCTGGTGCCCAGAAAGGATGGACCTTGGAGGCCCATTATAGTCCTCTCACATCTAAATCCTTTCCTGAAGGTACCTACCTTAAGGATGATCACCCTGCCAACTCTCTTCCCTCTCCTTCTGTTTCACGGATTTGTGACAACCATGGACATAAAGGATGCCTACCTCCATATCCCTATCAAATCCATCTTCAGGAAATACTTGAGATTCCTGGCTGGCTCATCCCATTTTCAGTTCTGTAACAACAATGTGCCACTTGATGTAAAAAGAACAAAAAAAAAAAAAAAAAAAAAACCACCAAATCCAAGGCTGAAACAAATGGACACAGCAACAGACAAACTTCAAGAAGTCAGAAACTTCATTTAACTTATGGCAAAACAAAATGACTTCAAGTCACCCACTTAATATAAAAACCAAATAAACTATGAATCTCTTCTAATATATAATGTTGAATTCAGTTTTCAAAGGTTCTAGAATGGTGTGTTCCCACCACCCCATCACTATATTAGCAAAGACAGGGGCTACTGGGGAACCCATAGCCACCCCCTTTATTTTTTTATAGTATTTTTGATTGAAAACAAGAAAAATGTTTTCAAGAAGCACTTCTAGGGCATCACAGTAAAAATTAACTGCTGTGTTGTTCATATCGCTGCATTGATATAAATACACCCTAACAAAATCAATGCCCTTGTCATAGGGTATGGATGTATAGAAAGAAACCACATCTGTGGTAAAAATAGTGTGTTGGTCTGGGTGAAACACCTGAGCTTCATTAATCACTTTGATACTATTCAAGAAATCCCAGGAATCCTTCAAAAAATAATTCATTTTGGCAACAAGCAGATTTAACACTGCATCAACTATTCATGGAAATTCCATTAGTAACATAATTAGGAGCAGAAATGATTGGTCTGAAAGGGAGGTTGGTTAGGCTTTTATGGGTTTTAGGAATGCCGAACATCACCCACACTTTTGGATATTCCACATCACATAAATTGTACGTAGCTGAATATAAATTACCACACATCAGATTGTCATAAGGAAAGTTAGAAACATATCTAAAACTTTTACTTATGTCACTAAAACCAACTTTTTTATAATATTCATTACTGAGCATGGCCTCCATTTTGTTAATATAATCACTTTGATTCATTAATACTAACAGTCCCCCATTGTCACTTTTCATTATTCTGATATCTTTATCTGCCAATTCTTTCATAGCCATTCTCATGTCTGAATTTAAATTGTTATAATAATGTTTATTTTTATTACTCACCATCTCCCTCAATTCCTTTTCACAAATAGTTTCAAACACTTGAATAATATGTATCAGTGTAGGGTTATAGCAAGAAGGTTTAAAAAACATACAATTCCTTTCTTTGACGTCTTTCAAAATGTATTTAAGATTCAACTTTCTTGTAATTTTTTTCAAATCTAAAATAGTGTTGATGACATTTGCCCATTTACTGGGAATAAAATTTAGTCCCAACTTGAATACTTTTGTATGGATAATATTTAATTCAAAGCAAGACAAATTTAAAATGTCATTTAACCTACTGTTACTTAATCGTTGCCGGTGGATGATTCCGACATCAACCTGTCTTTCTTTCTCATCGTCTTTTGTTGTTTGGAAGCTCTCTGTTCCTTCTTGGAGCCTAAAAAACTTTGTCTTGCACCAGTCTGACTGTCGACCTTAGTGGCTGAATTAGATGGGTTCCCTTGGGAATTGTCATCACCGGTGATACCCTCACATTCAGAAACACTGCTAATTTCACAGTCATTCATGGTCACCAAACCTTTCATTCCTCGGAGCAAGGCGTCCACTGAATTAAAGGAAGCTCTCCATTGATTTTGTTTAAGGTGGACTGGTTGAAACATTGTTTTCTTGGTGGCCGCCCCACTATAAGTCCTCTTTTCTTGTTTGAAAAAAGTGGAATAAGCAGTGCCCATATTATATGCAACTATATCACATTCTAGTTTTTTTATTTTTCCGCTCAACCAACAGTCTTTCATGCTGTTCAATGTCGTTCAGTAGAATGGCATTCTCACTTCTTTCACAAAACTTAAACTGAAATTTAGTTTCAATAGCACACTCAGTATTAGTTATTTCCCCTTTTATATCCTTCACGATGCCACAATTCTGTTCGAGAAGGAGTTTCAGAAACTCAGTCCCAGTGGAATTGAAGAATTGTTGCAGAGTGTTAAAAAATGGATTGGTGACATGAACCTCATTTGGGTATTTAAAGAACTGCAAACCTTTGGGGAAAAACCCCAATTCAATACATTTAGTGAAATACTTGTTCTCAATGTCCAGGCATTTGTATTTTTTTAGCACTTTGTCTAGAAGTTCACACTGTTCTTTATAAAAAGATTGTTCAGCAGGATTGACTAACCTATTACTGTTGTTAAATGGATCTGCACATTCTGTTAACACAGCCACAGTGTTCGCATAGCTGGGACCCTGCTTTTCAGCCCTCCACCCTTGGACATGATTAGTCTCAAATTCTGTACCAATTGACTTGAATGTGCTGAGCTCAATCACCATTTGGGCATCATCATGAGAACCAGTGCACACAGTCTCTCTTTTCTCTTCTTTAGAAGATTCTTTGGTACGTTCTTGTATTAGTACCTGCAGTGATTTTTGTATATCTCCCAGCATCTTCAGTAGCAAATGTGTCAGGGAAACATCCGGAGTGTTCGGAATACTGTACACACTCAAATCCACCAGGGGATCAGTTTGAGATTCAGCCATGGCAACACCAAACTAAAACTGTAACACCTTACCACTTGATGTAAAAAATAACCAAAAAAAAAAAAAAAAAAACACCAAATCCAAGGGTGAAACAAATGGACACAGCAACAGACAAACTTCAAGAAGTCAGAAACTTAATTTAACTTATGGCAAAACAAAATGACTTCTTCAAGTCCCCCACTTAATATAAAAAACAAATAATCTATGAATCTCTTATAATATATAATGCTGAATTCAGTTTTCAGAGGTTCTAGAATGGTGTGTTCCCACCACCCCATCACTATATTAGCAAAGGCGGAGGCTACTGGGGAACCCATAGCCACTCCCTTTATTTGTTTATAGTATTTTTGATTGAAAACAAAACAACTGTTTTCAAGAAGCACTTCTAGGGCATCACAGTAAAAATTAACTGCTGTGTTGTTCATATCGCTGTATTGAAGTAAATACGCCCTAACAATATCAGTGCCCTTGTCATGGGGTATGGATGTATAGAAAGAAACCACATCAATGGTAAAAATAGTGTGTTGCTTTGGGTCAAGCACCTGTGCTTCATTAATCACTTTGATACTATTCAAGAAATCCCACGAATCCTTCAAAAAAGAATTCATTTTGGCAACAAGCGGATTTAATACTGCATCAACCATCATGGAAATTCCATTAGTAACATAATTAGGAGCAGAAATGATTGGTCTGAAAGGGGGTTGGTTAGGCTTTTATGGGTTTTAGGAATGCCGAATATCACCCCCACTTTCGGATATTCCACACCACAAAAATTGTACATAGCTGAATCTAAATTACCACACATCAGATTGTCATAAAGTTAGAAACATATTTAAAACTTTTACTTATGGCACTAAAACCAACTTTTTTATATTCATATTCATTACTGAGCATGGCCTCCATTTTGTTAATATAATCACTTTGATTCATTAATACTAACATTCCCCTTTGTCACTTTTCATTATTCTGATATCTTTATCTGTCAATTCTTTCATAGCCATTCTCATGTCTGAATTTAAATTGTTATAATAATGTTTATTTTATTACTCGCCATCTCCCTCAATTCCTTTTCACAAGTAGTTTCAAACACTTGAATATTATGTATCAGTGTAGGGTTATAGTAAGAAGGTTTAAAAAACTTACAATTACTTACTTTGACGTCTTTCAAAATGTATTTAAAATTCAACTTTCTTGTAAATTTTTTTCAAATCTAAAATAGTGTCAATGACATTTGCCCGTTTACTGGGAATAAAATTTAGTCCCAACTTGAATACTTTTGTATGCAAAATATTTAATTCAAAGCAAGACAAATTTACAATGTCATCATTTAACCTAATGTTACTTAATCATTGTTGGTGGATGATTCCGACATCAGTCTGGCCTTCAACCAGTCCACCTTAAACAAAATCAGTGGAGAACTTCCTTTAATTCAGCGGAAGCTTTGCCCTGAGGAATGAAAGGTTTGGCGACCACGAATGACTGTGATATCAGCAGTGTTTTTGAATGTGAGGGTATCACCGGTGATGACAACAGTTCCCAGGGGAAGACATCTAATTCAGCCACCAACAAGGTCGACAGATTGGTGCAAGACAGAACATTTTTTTAGGCTCCAAGAAGGAACAGAGAGCTTCCAAACAAGAAAAGGTGACGAGAAAGAAAGCCAGATTGATGTCAGAATCATCCTCCGACAATGATTAAGTAATAATAGGTTAAATGATGACATTTTAAATTTGTCTTGCTTTGAATTAAATATTATGCATACAAAAGTATTGAAGTTGGGACTAAATTTTATTCCCAGTAAACGGGCAAATGTCATCGACACTATTTTAAATTTGAGAACATTTACGAGAAAGTTGAATCTTAAATACATTTTGAAAGACATCAGAGAAAGTAATTGTATTTTTTTTAAAACCTTCTTGCTATAACCCTACACTGATACATACTATTCAAGTGTTTGAAACTATTTGTGAAAAGGAATTGAGGGAGATGGCGAGTAATAAAAACAAACATTATTATAACAATTTAAATTCAGACATGAGAATGGCTATGAAAGAATTGGCAGATAAAGATATCAGAATAATGAAAAGTGACAAAGAGGGAATGTTAGTATTAATGAATCAAAGTGATTATATTAAAAAAATGCTCAGTAATGAATATGAATATAAAAAAGTTGGTTTTAGTGACATAAGTAAAAGTTTTAAATCTGTTTCTTACTTTCTTTATGACAATCTGATGTGTGGTAATTTAGATTCATCTATGTACAATTTTTGTGATGTGGAATATCCGAAAGTGGGGGTGATGTTTGGCATTCCTAAAACCCATAAAAGCCTAACCAATCCCTTTTTCAGACCAATCATTTCTGCTCCTAATTATGTTACTAATGGAATTTTCATGATGGTTGATGCAGTGTTAAATCCGCTTGCTGCCAAAATGAATTATTTTTTGAAGGATTCCTGGGATTTCTTGAACAGTATCAAAGTGATTAATAAAGCCCAGGTGTTTGACCCAAACCAACACACTATTTTTACCATTGATGTGGTTTCTTTGTATACATCCATACCCCATGACAAGGGCATTGATTTTGTTAGGGCGTATTTACATCAGCACAGCAATATGAACAACACAGCAGTTAATTTTTACTGTGATGCCCTAGAAGTGCTTCTTGAAAACTATTTTTTTGTTTCCAATCAAAAATACTATAAACAAATAAAAGGGGGTGGCTATGGGTTCCCCAGTAGCCCCCGCCTTTGCTAATATAGTGATGGGGTAGTGGGAACACACCGTTCTCGAACCTTTGAAAACTGAATTCAACATTATATATTATAAGAGATACATAGATGATTTGGTTTTTGTATTAAGTGGGGGACTTGAAGTCATTTTGTTTTGCCATAAGTTAAATGCAGTTTCTGACTTCTTGAAGTTTGTCGGTTGCTGTGTCTATTTGTTTCAGCCTTGGATTTAGTGTTTTGGGGGGTTTTGGGTCCATTTTCCATTCTGTGCATTACCCTTTGATCTATCTACTGCCCCCACTGTATTCACAAAATGCCTGCTCCAGTCATTGTGTACTGTCGTACCCAGGGAATCCAAATATTCCCCTACTTGGACGATCTGCTAATTCAGGCAATAGATCAGAAGACCCAATGCCTTCACACCAGGACTCTTGTAAAACTCCTGGATTCCTTAGGATTCCTGATAAACTTCCGGAAATCCAATCTGGAACCAACACAAGACATAGTCTTCTTTGGGCTGCAGAATTTGGACACACATTATGAAGGCATTCCTACCTCCAGAAAAGGTGACTTCATTGTCCCAATACCTACTGGCTGCAAGGCAGTTTCTGAGACTTCTAGGCTTCATGGCAGCTACCATTCCCATGCTACCCCTTGTAAGACTGCACATGAGGAAACAGCAATGGTACCTGACGTCAGTCTGGACCCAGCATGCTCACCCTCTAGAGTTCAGGGTTTCCTTATTTCCCTGCTTAATGAAAGAACTGAGATGGTGGGTGACCCGGATTTACCTCAACCCAGGGCTCACTCTTCAGACCAGATCCCCTCCCAGATGATACACACAGATGCCTCAGATCTAGGGTGGGGAGCCACATTAGGACAAAGGAAAGTGCCAGGTTTTTGGACAGGCAGACACAAACTAGAACAAATAAATAGAGAAATGAGAGTGATCCTCCTAGCTGTCTAAACCTTCCTCCCCTTCCTAGAGCAACGCCCCCTCAAGATATACACAAACAGCACTACTGTCCTGTGGTACATCAACAAACTAGGAGGGACAAGAACATACCTCCTATGCAGGCTAGCTCTTCAGGTATGGGAACTAGATACCTGAAAGGGCATCATCCTGCAGGCAGCCTACATTCCCTCACTCCACAACACTCAGGCAGATCTCCTAGGCAGAACCAGGTCAAACACCACAAATGTATGCTTGAGACAGACACCTTCCTGAATCTGGTCCACAGGTGGGGTACACCTCAGATAGACCAGTTCGCCTCCTCCATAAACAGGCATCTCCCGGGCTACTGCTCCAGGGCTTACAACCCCAAGGCACTGGCAACAAATGCCTTCTCAATAACCTGGAAAGAGAAACTATTTTATGCATTCCCTTACTTTCCCCTGATACAGAATGTACTGCTGAAGATTCAGCAGGACTCGCCAAAAATCTTGTTGGTGACTCCCCTACTGGTCAAGACATCACTGGTTCCCTCTTTTCCTCCTTTTGTCCAAGGGCAATCACCACAAGTTATCCCCCCAGTGGACCTCATCACACACCACAAGGGGACACAGATACACCCACAGTGGCAGTATCTACAGCTCACCCTGTGGCTGATAGGATTCTGATCCCCTTTATACACCTGTATAACGTGGACATGCTTAATGTTCTGCAGGAAGCCAGGAAACCCAACACAAGGAAATCCTACACTAGAAAATGGAAAAGGTTTTCTACCTGGTGTCACAAAAGGCAGTTGGATCCACTGCAAAACATTATGCCTCTACTCCTGCCTTACCTGTGTGAAATGATGTAGACAGGACTCGCTTACTCATCTATAAAAGCACACTTGTCTGCGATTTTTGCCTGCCTCCTCTTAGACCCACCCCTGGCATACAGAGACTGCCTGCTAAACTCTTCCTCACAGGGGTGTTACATTTGAGATCACCCAGGAAACCATGCCCTCCACCCTGGGACCTCAACTACGTGCTAGAAAAACTTACTTTACCTCCTTTTGAACCAGCGGATAAAGCATCCTTAGAATGCTGTACTTGGGAAAACTGTTTTATTAGTGGCCCTCACCTCCACCAGGAGGGTCACTGAACTACAAGCCCTTATGGCTATACCACCTTTTTTGGTTTTCCACTTAGACAGGGTGACCCTAAGTACTCTAACCCCTCTTTCTCCCCTAAAGTTGTGAATGACCTGTCCTTGAACCAGCCTATCCACCTGCCTACCTTTTTCCACAACCCACAGGGAGATAGTGAGAGAATTCTACATTCCCTATGTGTGCACCATCAACTTAGGTTTTATTTACATAAAACCAAACCCATTAGACAATCAGACCAACTGTTTGTCTCCTTCCACCCTAGGGCCCCGGGGAAGGCTGTAAGCAAAAAGACCATTCTGGCCTGGATCTCCAAGGCCATTTCTTTCTGCTACCTTCACCATGGCAAGACACTCCAGTGCAGTGTGAAAGCCCACTCCACTAGAGCTGTAGCCTCTTCTGAGCCTTTCTTTAAAGGGTTAGACACCAGTTCCATCCTAGAAGCAGCAACTTGGGCCTCAGTACACACCATCACCAAACACTACAAACAGGACCAAACCTCCAGAGCAGGGTTTGCCAGGGCTATCCTGCATAGATTTTTGGAGACAGCTTCTAAACCACCTCCTCTTCCTCAGTGAGCTTTGGCACTCACCCGCTAGTTGAATACTGCAGCATTGGAATAGAAGGACATAGAAAGTTGTGTAAAATCTTACTATAACCATAGATGTCCTTCTCTTCCATGTTGCAGTATTTCTTCACTCCCACCTTCCCCTCTTCTGAGACATACACTTGCTTCTCCTGGGTGACACCTTACTAGCTATTCCCATGCTTCAGCAGCCATGTCAGACATCCGACGCACCTACTGGGGACTGAAACACTTTGGAAACCTGGCCGGACGGGACTTAAATGTAGAAGGGTAAACCCACTAGTTGAATACTGCATGGAAGAGAAGGACATAAATGGTTATAGTAAAAATTTACACAACTTTCTTTATTGATGTATATATTGAAAAGTAAGGGGCAAAGGACAGAACCTTGGGTAACACTGGTAGGGGGGGTTTTGAACTGAAACACATGGGATCTAGCCTCCCTGCTGTAGCAGCTTCAGATCTGATAGCCCTGGAAACTTTGAGTTCGACATCCTCCATCACTTTCTTGACAGAAATGCACTCTGGTTGAGTAGAGTACTAGAGCCAGACCATCAGAGTTGGTACACTGGCAGCCCTACTTCTTGGGGCTTCGGCCCTAGATAACTTGATTCTGTGGTCCTCCTCCGAGCCGTCCACCCTTGGAGTTGAGAGGGCTACTGATTCTGCTGTTATGAGTGTCTCTTCAACTCCATTGTCTAAGTTGGCTTTCGAGGCTACGGAGAGGGCCTTGGCTGGACCAAGATGACTGTTGCTTGCACAGAGT